>NW_028277040.1:4809655-5110258 GCF_059951505.1 Python bivittatus | reverse complement strand
TATATGTGAGACCGATGCCTTTTAATAAAATTTGTAAATCTCCTCCTGATTTTTTGCCAACATAGACTTAACATGGCTCTTCTACAGTTTATACAGCTTTTGTGTTTCTTTTTTTTTTCATTCTCTTTACTTAGCGCTCATTGGCTATAAAATGCACACTTACAGATCAGATCTACATGCTTTGTTGATATTATTATGTATTATGGGTCTTTTAGTCTCTATTGTGATTTTACAATTTTAGTATGTTATACTATTAATTACTGTTTTTATTCTGTACTGCGCTTAGTTACAGGCACTATTTGAATATGTTTACTACTACTACTAAGAATAATTTAGATATTTGTATGGGAATGATAGCGATACACTGAAGAACAGAATTACAATGAAGACTATACATATTAGTGCCTAAGGAAAAAAAAGATGAAAAGCAAGCCATAATGCTAGGAGAAAGTTGTAAAGTGGTAAGACTGCAGGTATTCATGATATAACTGCAGAAATGTTGATGGATGTGACTTGCTCACTTCTTTCAATGGGTATGTGAAGACCATAATTGAAATTATTTATATAAAATTTGTCACTGCCCATCTTGTTAAAAAGCTACTCTGGGCAGTTTATAGAAAAGTTAAATATTAATTAAAAATACAATATAACAATAGTCCTAAATAATGCTGTCACTCTTTCCCTGTCCAAAAAGAAAGAAGAATACAAAAACTATAGAATTGGTTTCTTAAGCATGTCTTGGAAAATGTTTGGCAGAATTCAGAATGATATAAGTGACAATAAACAGAATTTGCAATTACAGTGTAACTTTATGCTAGACACCAATTGTGCAGGGCAGATTTCGGCTCTATAGAAGGTTATTAAGAAATGAGTGTGGGAAGATAATTTAGAGAAAGTATATGATAGAGTTTACTGGTAGTCCTTGCTTAATGACACTAATTAGGATCAGAATAGTTAAGTGAAGCAGTCCTTAGGTGAAACATCACGACTGCACTGCTTAGCGACAGCAGTTCCGGTAGTTCTGGTTGCGGTCGATAGGTGACGACCTCATGCATCTCTTGCCCTGCTCGCTTCTGCCTACATTCCCTCCACCCACCTATCTCCCCCACCCCATCTCTGCCCTTTTAGCCACCCTACACTCCACCACCATCTACCACTGCCAGCCCCAGCTGACCTCCACTGTCTTCATCCTCCCACTGCTGATGAGGCGTGCCTGGCCAAGGCAGTTACTGGCCCTTTGCAAGGCCTCCATGACACCTAGCAAGGCCTCTGCAAAGGCATCTTGAAGGAACAGCAGCTGCCTCCTCCAAGCATGCCTTGTCAGCAGCAGGAAGATGATGATGGCAAAGGTCAGCTGAGGGCAGCAGGGATGGAGTGAAGGGCAAACAAAAAGGCAGAGACTGGGGGGAGATAGGTGAGTGGGGGGAGCTGAAGTACACCCAACGGTTGTAAATGCAGTCAGGCTGTGAAGCGCCCAAATTTTGATCACATGACTGCGGGGCACTGCAACGGCTGTAACTTCAAAGACTGGTTGTAACTATCATTTGTTCAGCACCATCATAACTTCAAATGGTCACTAAACAAATGGTCATTAAGTGAGGGCTACCTGTACAGTGGTACCTCGGGATACGAACGCCTCTACTAACGAACTTTTTGGGTTACAGCCAGCTCTGGCCGCAAAAATTTACCTCGATGTGCGAACTCCGCCTCGGGGTACGGTCATTTTTCCGCCCTGACACGTGGTCCGTGGCCATTTTTCTGCCCCAGTCAACACTTGAGAAAATGGACTGACCAACTGCAAATTTTATGTAAATGGCAAAAAACTAGAGCAAGTAGATGAATTTGTGTATCTGGTTAGAATATTTATTAAACATGGGGAAACGGATGAAGAAAGCTTAAGCTGTGCAAATGCTGTCAGTGGGCAGTATGCAATTCTGTTGCAAAGAAAGTTTATCAATAAAAGTGAAAACGGCTGTGCATAAGACTATGCTTCTGCCTCTTTTGTTATGTGGAAATGAGATGAGTAGTTATATGTCCTTTCCTGTTCTTTTATCTCTTGCCTATTACTTCTCATTTTTTTCTATGTTTTGATAACTGCTTATCCCAAAAGGGAATGGCATGATCAGTACATATGTAGCCCTTTCAAATTATTTTCTTGCCAGAATTAACTGGTCAGTTTGGCATGACAAGTTGTCTCTGTATGAAAATATTCTAGCAATCTAAATAAGGGAAATACAGTGGAACCTCGGGTTACGAACGCTTCTGTTAACTAACTTTTCGGGTTACAACCAGCTCCGGCCGCACAATTTTGCTTCGATTTGCGAACTCCACCTCGGGGTACGAACAGGATACGCGACCATTTTCCCTCCCGTGACACGGTCTGCAGCCATTTTTCCACCCCTGACACGTCCACAGCCTTTTTCCGCCCCTGACACGTGGTCCGTGGCCATTTTTCCTCCCCTGACACATGGTCCACGGCCATTTCCCCCCCGACGTGGTCGTAAGGAGGGGGACTCTCCCTCCAAGCAATAGCCGCCTCCCTGTCCTCCATGCCAGAACGGATTAACGGTAATTACACTGAACCTTATGGGGAAATTTGCTTCGGGGTGCGACCAGAGTCACAGAACGAATTAAGTTCGTAAACCGAGGTTCCACTGTAGTAACAATTTAGTTCTACCTTTAGCAGTTATTTGGCTTGAATTTTTTTAGTTCAGAACAAAATTTCAGAGGTGTGCCTGAAGCAGATAGAGGACATGTTTTGATCTCAAAATAAAACAGCCCTACTTTTGTTGGGATGTTTTGAGTTGGGTGGGTTCCAAGAGAACATTTAAACAGCTTCAACATTCTGACCATAGGAAATAACAGGAACTCAGGATCACCTGCCACTCCCATTTTTCATATTAGGACCATGGGAATGGTGGGTAATAGTCCATGCTGAGTATTATCTACTACTCAGACTGCAGAAAAATTGGTTGAATGGATGATTCTTAAAATGTTTTTGAAAACATTAAAATAAACCTTAGAGTAAACAATAGGAATGTAACTCTGCTGGTACTTACTGAAAAATCTGTTTAGAGTCTGTTATCAAAAAATTCCTTCTCCTCAACAGAGAGTTCAGACAGAAGTAGGCACATAAACAGCAAATCTCAACAAATTAATCCAGACTGACATAGAATCTTTGCATTTTTATACTCACCCTGAAGCTCAGTATCACACCAAAGCCTAATAAGCCAACCACATCAATGCCATATTAGTAGTCTTTATATTACAGGTAGTCCTCAACTTACGACCATTCTTCATTCATAAGGCTTTACAAGACAAAGGCTTTTTTCTCCTGCAAAGCCTCATGAACGACAAGCAGCTTCCAATGAAGCCCACAGGCCGGTTCTCCAGTGAGGGGTGGAGGAAAGCCCAATGCCGACAGAACCTGCCCACAGGCCCTCTGCTCGCTCTCAGCTCAGCCTTTCACCTGCAAAGCCTCACAAATGGCCAGCAGCTTCCAACACACTTAAGACTGCAGGCCAGTTCTCTAGGGGCACTTCCGGCATGTGCTCTGCAGCTCGCATTGGAAACTGCTGGCAATTTGTGAGGCTATGCAGGAGGAAGGCTAGGCTGAGATCGAGCAGAGGCCCTTTGGGTAGACTCAGCCGGCACTGGGCTCACTTCCACCCCTCACTGAAGCCTGCGGGCTGTTTTTCCAGGAGTGTTTCCAACATGAGCTGCAGCGTGCGCCTCTGGGAAGCCTGTGTCCCTCTGCTTCTTCCAGTTCTGTCACCACCCCAAACAGTGCCTCCCACACAGTCTCTACCTTCACCTGGGGAGCCGCTGCTGGCTCTCCTGCCTCGCCTGACTACAGGGAGCGCTATGCCTCACCAACCCACTGCTTTCTCCCCAGCTGGACTTGGCAAGCTCCCTTCGGCAGACGAGGCTCCACCACCCTGCCATGCTTACCGCGTACATCCCAGGGCTGCACTCTTGCTCGGCACCTGGATCCTAGCAGCAGGAGGAAGACAAAGGTCAGCTGCAGGTGGCAGGGCAGGTGGCAGAGGTAGGCAGCAGAGTGCAGGGCACCCAAAAGGGCAGAGATGGGAAGACAGGTGGGGGGAAGCACCCTTGCAGTCGTAAGTGTGGGCAGGCTGCCAAGCACCTGAATTTCGATCACGTGACCATGGGCGCTGCAATGGCCATAACTTCGGGATCCGGGCATATGTTTCTTCATTCAGCACCACCATAATTTTGAATGGTGAAAAGGGCAGAGATGGGGAGAAGATGGGTGGGGGGAGTTGAAGTGAAGGCGAGCGCGGCATGGCAGAAGTGTGAGGTCCTCGCCTAATGATGGCACGGTCCTGGCCTAATGACCGCAACTGGGACTACTGGAACTGCTGTTGCAAAGTGGTGCAGTCATACGATGTTTTACCTAATGACCACTTCACTTAGCAATGGAAATTCCAGTCCCAATTGTGGTTGTAAGTTGAGGACTACCTGTACACATTTACTCAACCTCAGCAGCATCTCTTTGCACATTAGTAGTACATACATAAACCTTTGCATTATCTGCCCGCAAACTTACCCTAACAAAGATGCATTCCTCCTAGCTATTACTGTACAGGAATTCTAACTTCCCATAGCAAGGGATTAAAAAAAAAAAAAAAACCACCCAAAATCAAAACCAGCAGCAACTTACCTGCCAGGCTCATAGACTCCAGCAGATCTCTTTTTCTGGGTGGCTACTTCACCCATCCATTTTAAACCAAAAGCAGCAGGGACATGAGTGGTCTCTACTGCTGTACTAGTATAATTTATTTTTAAAGTATGTCCCAGTTTTTTAAAAAAGCAGAACTATAAATCAAAATCCAATCACCATGCTTGTAACAGTCAGAACCCTTGCAATTATGCCACTTGAAACAAACTGGTTTTCAAAACAGAATTTTAAAATATACATTCTGTTTCATTCAAAACATTAAAATGACCATTTTTAGGTTGGAATGATTTGTATGTATCTATCATCCATAGTAGTTTTGGAATGCACAACAGACACAAATTTAGTTTATTGCTAATTCAAATGCAAAGTAAGGTACTGAGATAGTGTTACTCACCCTGATAGATGATAAGGCAATTCTTAGGCAAATCTTGCCGGGTAATACAACCTGCATCAGCCCCTAAGAGATACAGCACTCTAGGAAGGTTCTTCCTGATTTCATCTACTCCTGATTTGTAACCTAGGTCAAGAGCAGCTACTTGGCTTGCCACTCTATAGAGGAAGAGATTATTGTTTCACCCAGTATTCCCAACCTTGAAAGACTGATAAACCTTCAACCTTTAACACATGATTATAAGGTATACATGTTTTTGTCCTCAGAACAACTTCCTATTTTGTAGAACCACGTCTTGCTGAAAAGAATAAAGCTTCCTATTCCTGGTTTGCTTTACTACCTTTGGCAGCAGTATCTTGGAAACTAATATAGCAACATGAATTAGTGGATCTTTAAGTCCTTTCCCTAAAACTGAGTATTTATCTTCTCTCAAACAGATTTTTGTATCTTGAAAATTTTGAAATGTGAAGATTACTTGTCCAGATCCATAACCATAAAATATCCTGAAAGTTATAAAGACAAAGCTTACTGTAATTACATGATGTACTTTCCAGACTCTAGAGTTACATAAATACATAAAAATATATGCCAAGCATGTAATTTAGAAATGTAGGGAGAGAAAGTTTAACATAAAAAGAGTCATATCTAGAGTTCAACCATCTTCAGTTCTGAAAATAAGTTCATGTCACTCTGAATGTATTCAGGTATATTACTAGACATTTGAGCTAAGCCCCTTTCTAGATACCAATGTACCCTTAAGTTGTTCAAACCAACATGAAATCAGCATTTTTTAAAATCTCTTCATTTTAAAAATTCTATTTTATACTTCAACCAGATGGCTGTAGTTAACAAGAAAGTCCTGACCCAGTGTCTGGAGATTTAGGGACTAGATGAGACAAAATAGGCTCAAAATGAACCCTAGCAAACAGAGTTACTATTTGTTTAGGAGCCATTTGGTTCCAGGGTAGTTGTCAACTTTGTAAGGTAGTCTAGACAAGAAGCACACCAAGTACTAATTCTAACTTTATTGTAAGGTTACATTAACAGAATCTTGCAAGTCTGAAAGTACAACCCACCCACCCCACCGCCTTTACCTTTACAGTCCAAGAAACTAGGGAAAGTCCCTTCTGAGATGCTTGCCACCCACCCATTCCTTCTGGGGGCTCAGCTGCTATTTGTCTGACTATTGTCTCATCTGCAGTCTTCCACCTGTCTCCCAGGGTCATTCCCACATACCATTACAATAGTTTAGCTCTGGAGAGGATGGCACTCTCTAAAGGAGCAGGTATGCAATCTAGGAGTCCTCCTGGTACTCCCTGAAGGAGCAGCAAGTGGAGGCTAAGATGAAGACTGCATTGGACAGCATTGCTAGTTTGCCAGGTGAAACCTTTCCTGAATTAGGGGCTATATCTACAAAGATTTGTGTCCTTGCCATCTCATGGTTACAGTTCTCCAATTTCCTCTATGTTCAACTGTCCTTGAAGACTCACAAACTACTGCTAAACAGAACCCAGCCACCCACCTGCTAATCAAGGTAAAGCAATACAACTCAGTGACACCGATATTACAGGGGTTGCATTGGTTGCTGGTTTGCTCCCAGGCTGAAGGCTGGGTCCTTGTTACTTTGAGAACATATCCATTAGATCCATGTGCAGGCTGAGGCCACACTATGAGGCCTTACACCTCTAAGGAAGTAAAGATGACCTTGATCACAGCCTCATTCCCCTAGAACTGCCACTATCCTATTATGTTTTATGAAAGCAACTGCAATCATGCTTTTCCACAGAGCTTTCACAGAAGAAAGCACTGTATGAGATGGGCAGTATTTTAATGGGGAGCTGTTGGCTTGACCACATAAGCTGTTACGGTTATGTTGGTAACTCCTTTTATTGAAATCTTTATTGTTTTAGAGTTGCCATCCTCTTAAAATCAGTTGAGTAGGCAGCATAAAAACAATTGTAAATAAATAATCAACTTTATTTATTTGTTTATATTTCAAATTTAGACACCGCCCATCTCAAGAGGAAGTGACTATTTATGGTAGAAATCTTTATGATTCTACTATAAGAGAAATCAAAACAGAAAATGAGCTTGGACAAACCTATGAAGAATGTTCATAATTTTCCAGTTAGCATCTACTCCACTTTTTGTCCTAATATTTTGTGCAATAGTAGAAATGGCTGAATGAATAGCTGCTCCATCACCACGTTGCAATGCTGCACTGCCCACCACTATCATTGGCTTTTTAGCCTGGTTCAGGACCTTTTAGAAAAAGTGAGAGACAAGACAGTGCAAAATCACTCCATAGCTAATACTTTGTAAAGACTAATTTTCAAGAAAAGTTAGAGACAAAACCAGTTTTTTTTTTAATTTAATGTACCTTGCTGAATGGATGTTTCTCTGAAGCAATGTCTAACAGTATTTGTGGGGAATCTCCCAGATGATCATAAGTGTAAGTCAAGTCAACTGGGCTGCCCACAAGAGCCACTTTTAGCTCATTATGTAGCCAGCTGAAAATGGAATAAGCACAAAAATATGTAAGGTCTTATAGTATGTCAGTAAGTTGCATGGGATGAGTTTATTTTTGTACATTTCTGCCCAAGCATTTTCTACAGAAGTTTCTGAATTCCTTCTAAGCAGCAGAGAGCCTAGAGAGACTGAGGCAGCACATTCCATAACTTAACATGATACCTCTGTCAAAAGGAGAACTAAGTACCAATGCACATGCAGAAACAAGTCAGCCTTTGGACAGGGGCCCATTCCTTTTGCAACAGGTGATTCTGATAATAGCATTTTACCTTTGAAGTACACCTATTTGCATCCCTTCTGTTTTTTTTTTTTTAAAGGCCCCTTAGTATTACAGGCTTAAGAGATATAGTTCATCAGCCCAGCTGCCTCCAATCCAGATGTCTTCCAGATGTAACCCAGAATTCTCTGGCTATATGGCCACTGCTAAGATTTCTAAAAGCCAAAACATCTAGAAGGCACCTAATTTGGGATGGCTGCATTAATATATATAAAAAGAACGATACAACCACCATCATACAGGTAATCCTCAACTTAATAACTATTCATTCAGCAATTGTTCATAATTACAATGGCATTGGATGAACGGTGGTTATGGCTGGTCCTCGGAGTTCTGGCTGTCCCAGTGCCCCGCAATCACATGATCGCCATTTGCAACCTTCCATGCTGCCTTCCCCAGAAAGCCAGAGGGGAAGCTGGCAGGGAAGATCACAAGTTGCTGGGGTAAGCCTCCCCCACCCGGGCACTCTACCCTAGCCCCTCTGCATTCATGCCACACTGGCCACTCGCGCACACCCACCCCAACCTGCATGAAGCTTCCCATGCACCCTCCCTGACCTGCATAGCACCTCTCGTGCACCCTCAACCCTCCCCAATCTCTGACGCGCCTCTTGTGCACCCTCCCCAACCCTCCCCAACACCAACACCTACCTCCTCACTCCCTCCACCACCTTGCAGCAGCCACTTATCTGCCTGCAGGCATGGGACTTGCAACTTCCTGCTGGCTTCCCCACTTGCCTCACCTAACGATCTTGGGATTCAGTTCACAACGGCATCCAGGACTGCAAGGATTGCTATAGCTAAGCGATGCAGTCGCGCTTTACAACCACATCGCTTAACGATGGAAATTTTGGCCCCAATTGCTGTCACAAGTCAAGGACTACTTGTATGTCAGTATCTTATGTCAACCACTGACATACTGTGCATTCCAAAAGTATTCAGACCCCCTTCACTTTTTTCAGTTTTGTTATGTTGCAGCCTGATACTACAATTGTTCAAATTCATTTTTTTCTTCATTAATCTACACTCAGTACCCCATAATGACAAAGTGAAAACAGAATTTTAGAAATGTCTGTAAATTTATTAAAAAGAAAAAACTGAAATATCACATGTACTTAAGCATTCAGACCCTTTACTCAGCACTTTGTTGAAGCACTTCTGGCAGCAATTACAGCCTGGAGTCTTTTTCGGTATGATGCGACAAGCTTTGCACACCTGGATTGAAGGATTTTCTGCCATTCTTCTTTGCAAATCCTCTCAAGCTCAATCAGGTTGGATGGGGACTGTCAGTGGACAGCCATTTTCAGGTCTCTCCAGAGATGTTCAATAGGGTTCAAGTCAGGGCTCTGGCTGGGCCACTCTAGGACATTCACAGAGTTGTCCCTAAGCCATTCCTGTGTTGTTTTGTCTGTGTGCTTAGGATTGTTATCATGTTGGAAGGTGAACCTTCGGCCCAGTCTGAGGTCCTGAGCACTGCGGAACAGGTTTTTATTGAGGATATCTCTGTCCTTTGCTCCATTCAGCTTTCCCTCAACCCTGACCAGTCTCCCAGTCCCTGCTGCTGAAAAACACCCCCACACCACCATGCTTCACTGTTGGGATGGTACTGGGCAGGTGATGAGTGGTGCCTGGTTGCCTCCAGATATAATCTTTAGAATTGAGGCCAAACAGTTCAATCTTGGTTTCATCAGACCAGAGAATCTTGTTCCTCACAGTCTGAGAGTCCTTCAGGTGCTTTTTTGCAAACTCCAAGTGGGCTTTCATGTGCACTGAGGAGAGGCTTCCATCTAGCCACTCTGCCATAAAGCCCAGATCAGTGTCCTTCTGGAACTTTGTCCCATCTCCACACAGGATCTCTGGAGCTCAGTCAGAATGACCATCGGGTTCTTGATCACCTCTCTTACTGAGGCACTTCTTCCCCGATTGCTGTTTGGCCGGGTGACCAGCTCTTGGAAGAGTCCTGGTTGTGCCAAACTTATTCCATTTGAGAATTTTGGAGGCCATTGTGCTCTTGGGAACCTTCAGTGCAGCAGAAATTTTTTTGTAGCCTTCCCCAGATCTGTGCCTTGCAATAATCCTGTCTCTGAGCTCTGCAGGCAGTTCCTTTGACCTCATGGCTTTTGCTCTGGTACAGTATGCACTGTCAGCTGTAAGCCTTCTATAAAGAGGGGTGTGCCTTTCCAAATCATGTCCAATCAATTTAATTTACCACAGGTAGACTCCAATCAAGGTGTAGAAACAGCTCAGCAACAATCAAGAGAAATGGGAGGCACCTGAGCTAAATCTCAAGTGTTGTTGCAAAGGGTCTGAATACTTATGCCAATGTGATATTTCAGTTTTTCCTTTTTCATACATTTGCAAACATTTCTAAAATTCTGTTTTCACTTTGTCATTATGGGGTACTGAGTGTAAATTAAGGAGGAAAAAAATGAATTTGACAATTGTAGTATCAGGCTGCAACATAACAAAACTGAAAAAAGTGAAGGGGGTCTGAATACTTTCTGAATTCACTGTACTGGCAAACAATCAGCTTCCATACTGGATGCTCTAGTGGAACTAGAGTGATACTAAGCAGGAAGTAGAGCTAGACACCTCTAGGATTATTTCCAGTCTGATTCTATGATCATGTTTTTATTCAAGATAAAAATGATTAAAAAAAGAGGCATGGCTTCTTACAATGTACTTCCTAATCCACAGAAAGAAAATCAATTGCACTGCATGTCAACAAACCTTTTTCTAATCCTTGCATTGAATAATGGTGCCTCAAAGCGTGGATTGGTGCCAACCAGCAGTAGGAAATCTGCCTCTTCTACTCCTGCAATCTTGGTATTAAGTAAGTAGTTAGAGCGCAGGTCTGTTCTATAACAGAATGCACAAACAATCATAAGGAATATAATTGTGATATGGAGCTCCAGTAGGAAGGGCTCAAATACTGCTTTAATTTGACACTTAAAAGTAACAATTATCTACTATATCTGCACACTACTAATCTCAATTTGTCTATTGGTCAGTAAACAACAAGCATGTTTACTTTCCTCTAGAAAAATGTTTTTCAGTTTTCACAATATACTTGCAATTATGAATTGGGAATGTAGTGCTTGATGTAGAACATTTAGAAGCCTTTAAGGATTAAGGGTTGGAAGAACTACCTGAATTTCATTTATTGTCCAAATTTCTAATTCTGCCAAGTTCTCTCAAGATTATTATGTTACCATTTTTTTTACTGGGTTCACTCTAGTTATAATCTCTTACCCAGCTCCTGCAGTAGGGAAAACCTCTTCAGTACATATATTATCAGAGTTAATTCTATTTAGCAAGTCTTTGAGCGATACTAGTGCTTCTGCATCCACAAGTCCTCCTGCAATTGCAGCGACCTCATTAGCTTGACTGCCTTGAAACTGCAGTAGGAAACACAAAATGCCACAAAGCAACTATTAGTTCACCACTGTCTTTTAAAAGAAAAGAACAACCATTTTAGAGGGTTATTTTTCCTAAGATAACCCAGGAAAACAAAATAATTTTCATAAAACAGAGATACCACACAGTTGCAAAGCTACACCTGTACAGTGGTAAATACATACTTGTTCTGAGATGTGAGACAAAAGGATGTCATGTGACATCCATGATGCACACATATTTTTATATTACCCCTTAACCACAAGACATAATGTAAAATGACCTTTAAAGCTCTACATGACATGGGGCCAGGTTATTTGAGGGACCGCCTCTCCCCAATTACATCTATTGGTCCCATCAGTTCTAGCAGAAGGGGCATGTTGCACGTCCAGTCGCCAAGGAGCTTTGTTTGGGAGGATCCAGAAAGAGAGCCTTTTCTGCCATGGCATCCGCCCTCTGGAACATCATTCCCCACAAGATGAGACTGGCCCCAACCCTGCCAGCCTTCCAGAGGGCCCTGAAAACTTGGACGTGCCATTGGGCTTGGGGATCCCAAAGAAGTTTGTTTTGTTTTTTTTATCTGCACTCAGTCGTTACCGACTCTGCAGTGACTGCTTTTTGGACAAGTCCTTTGCAGTTTTCAAGGCAAGGTGTTTCAGAAGTAGTTTGCCAGTGCCTCCTTCCTAGAGCAGAGCCCAGCTGGAGAGCGCAGGAGGCGGGGTTTCCGTTGGTTCACGCCTTTTTCAGGCGAGTGCGGCTTCTGTGCTACCGGCAACTGCTCCTGACTCCTTTTGCAAGGCACCGCCAGCATTTTTCCTCCCACCGGAGTGAGAGTACCCATTTATCTACTCATGTGAGTTTTCGAACTGTTGGGTTGACAGGAACTGGGGGAGGAAGCAGGAGCTCGCTCTGCTACGTGAAGGCTGGGCTCGAACCGCTGAAGTGTCGACCATTTCTGGCCGGCAACTTTCAGCGTCATTAAGCCGCTGCACCACCGCGTCCCCCTCCCCAAAGAAGTGTGGAGCCTGTTAAATGGTTATATTGTATATTGTTAGATTGCTTTCTCCACTTTTTATTATTGTATTTTTAAATGTAGCTTTTAATTGTTTTCAATAGTAGAAGACTATGATTGTTACTTGTGCTTTAACTGTGTACGCCATCCAGAGTCACATGCAAGTGAGATGGGCGGCCACATAAATTAAATAAATAAACAAACAAACTAGCTCCTTGTTTATGAAGTGTGGAAAGTAACATTCCCCAAAGTATAAGAATTCATAAGCAAATGTGTATAAAATTTAGAAGTAGTGTTAAATAGTCTGTCAAGCACATATACTTACTGCACTTGCTACACAGCTCAAGGCTTCTTCCCAAGGTACATAAGTGAACAGCCCTTCTTTATTTTTTATCATTGGTTCAATAAGTCGCTGACGTTTCAGGCCATCATAAGCAAATCTGAAAAGTAAAGATAAAACTGATTATGGAAGCAGCTGAAGCTGAAATACCCACTGATAACTTCATAAACTCTTTCAGCACACATAACAACAATAAATGACTATGTGCTGGAGCAGTTGGTCATGGAACTGATTAGGAAGGGGGCAATATTAGACCTACTGTGCACTTAAGTAGTGCTCAGAAGTTGGTGAGACAAATATATGTAGTCAAACTATCTGAGAATGGTGACCATAATGCAATAACATTCAACATTCAAAGAAGTGATAACCTCATACCAAATTCCACCCAGTCATGTGTAACTTCAAAAAGGGGGACTTCTCAAAATTGAGAAGACTGATAAAAACTATATACATTTTCATCTGAGATGATAATGAATTATGTAAATATACCTTGTTTTATCAGAGATCCATTCCTCATTGATTTCTTCATGTAATCTTGGCAAAATTCTCATCACTTCTCCAGTTCGTGTGCTTATCACAATGTTACTTCCTACTGCATCAAGAACATCAATAGACTCTGTCTTCCTAAGAGAAGCACAAACTAGTTAATATTCATAATATCAATTTTTAATAATAGATCTTAACTCAAATGCTACTATATAAGCATGTTGCCCATGCCTATCCTTGTTTTTCACTAGAAACTAATGGCCAGCAATAGGAAGTATTCAAGACATAGTTTTGCACAAGGCTACCTCTTGTTTCATTACTACCTCAATTCCCCCTCCCTTCTCTTCCCTCTTTCTTCTGTGCTGCATTCTAAGGAGCTAAATTAGTGAGTGATGAGTATTTTGCTTTCAAGGTGGCTCATCTAAGAGCAGTGTTAGTAATGTCACCATATGGCATTAAGGAGGAATTATATTGTTCTGAAAGATAATATATAGTATAATATATAGATTCTTCCAATTTAACAGATATTGCTTTTCTCAGTCTCTTTGTATTAGCTCAGTTTTATTGAGATTCTTGTAATATTCAAAGAGGTTACAAGGTTCAAAGATTAATCTTTTTATCTGGCATTTAATAAATGACAGGCACTATGAATGTAATATAATGTTTCAAATATCAGCAAATATACATGCCTTGTCTCCCATGGTCGAGCAGTAAAAGCATAAGGCTTGGAGGTAAGGGCACCCACTGGGCAAATATCAATCACATTGCCTGATAATTCAGACATAAACATTTTTTCAATATAAGTGCCAACTTGCATCTCATTTCCTCTTCCTGTGGTTCCTAGATCATCAACCCCTGCAATTTCACTTGCAAACCTGGTAAAGGCAAGCATAAACACAAAAGGTTGCCAACTATTTATCAGTCCCAGATGATTTGACAGTTACATCTGCTAGAAAAAGTTCACATTTCTACAGTCATTCATACTCTGCTTACATCCAACCAAAGCTACTCTAATGTGCAAGAGCAGCACAAAGATGTGATGCTGCTTTTCAAAAATGTTCAGAAGCTTCAACTGGTACAAAATATAGGAATTTAGCTAGTTTCCAAAAGCTAAGCAATCAACATAACATCATTTCTATGCTAGCTGTACTAGGTAATACTGGGTTTCTAGGCCTAATTCAGAGTGCTAGTTGTTGCATAGGTTTAAGCCAACTACCCACATAAGTAGGAACTCTCCAGACTTTATTGCAAGTCTACCATGTAGAAGCAGATTATCAATCAGGCTCCTCATATGTAAATGAAGAAGGCAGCATAAGAAAATGAAGCAAAACTTCCATAATGGGATTTTTCCCCCTCTATCAATTTTTCTGCAAGCTACTTCAGCATCAACCTATCTATTCTTGTGATCTGGGATGTTAAGAAGAAAACAAGAGTCTTTTTCGTGTTCCCACTTTCCTACAGCCAAAACACTTGAAGCTCTTCAAATTTAATTTTGAAAAACATGTAACACTTACATTGCTTTAAGTTTTGTTTTGTTAAAATGGAGCTAATTTGAAGTATTGATGGAAAGTTCCAGATGAGAGTTTTGTTTGTTTCACATTCAAAATAAAACACATGTTCCACTTTGTTTTTGCTCTGCCTTGCTATTCCTTAGGAGAGAAATAGGTTCAGTTTTTCTTTGCAAGATGGAAATAATAATGTATTTTATCTCCCTGTATACAGGTAGTTCTCATTTAGTGACCACAATTGGGACCAGCAACTCAGTCGTTAAGCGAAGCAATCACTAAGTGAAACCGTGACTGTGCTTATGATCTTACTTCAGCTTTCCTTTGTTTTACAGACCTGCAAAGGCTCCAAGAATTGCATCCAAAGCTTTTGGCTGCGATAGGCAGCCCCGCAAACACCTTCTTAGCATCCGCTTCACAACTACCAGTTACTTTTTTAAAAATCTTCTTTCCATTTTGGCATGTTTTAAGGACACAATGTGTATTTTAAGCCTAGCATCTCTTAAAAATCCTGAAATTCCCTAAACATGGAAGCAATTTTTCCTGTTTGGGGAGGAGCTAAGGGTTAAAACGTCATGACATTTCAACACAGCTTGAAAAAATAAATCTCACTCTTGACTTTCAGGGCTGCTTGCTAGCCCAGGGCCTGCTATATATAACTTTTTTTTCTGTACAAGTGCCATTCAATTAATAGCCATTCAGTCAATAGTCCCAGGTGGCAATGTGACGTGGTGTTATGAGTACATAGGAGTCAAGAAATTTTGCAATTTATGCGGGGTGGGAGGGGGGGTAAAACACCCTTATAAGAGAGAGAATAAAAAAGTATAAAAAGAGAGCCAGTTTGGTCTAGTGGTTAAGGCCCCAGGCTAGAAAGCAGAAGAGTGTGGGTTCTAGTCCCGCCTTAGGCATGAAAGCTGGCTGGGTGATTTTGGGCCGGTTTCTCTCAGCCCAACCCACCTCACAGAGTTGTTGTTATGGGGAAAATACGGGGAGGGATGAGTATTAGGTATTAGATATGTTCACTGTCTTGAGTTACTTTACTAATAAAGGCAGGATAAAAAATCTAAAAAAAAAAAAATGTTATTACACACTGATATATGGGTTATTTCTCCATTCACAAAGCATATGATAGTCTGTTGGGGTACACAGCAGTTACCTGATGCATCGAGTACACTGTATACACCGGGTCATGATAGTTTTTACAAGAGGGCCAATATTCTTGTCTTCAACTGCACGTTTGCTTTCCAGAAATCTGCTCCTATCACTGCCAAACATCATTGACTGATCCTAAAGGTAATTAACAAAAGGAAACCAATTCATGTGGCTGAGAAGCAGAGTTTTCTCCAAATAGTATTTTAAAAATATCCTAGGGAACAATACCTGAAGGTCACACTCCCCTCCCTGATCACAAATGGGACAGTCCAATGGATGGTTAGCCAACAAGAACTCCATTACACCTTCTCTGTTGTAGATCAACATGTGAAAACAAGAATGATATCAACAGGGTATCTAACACACTAAAATATTGGAAAATTATATGAAACAATTTATTTACAACAGCTAACAACAGTATGTCCTCTTCCTCTTAAAAGATGCTTGAACTATCTTTTTTTTAAATGGAGAATTTAAAAAAATGGGGAGAGATCCAACCCTCTAAAATTATTCTACTATATTAAGAACATACAAGGACCGCCCTTCCATGTAAACAAGCAGAGAATTACACCGTGAGTTACATGTAGTGAGAGGTTGCTTACCTTGCTTTCCTGGACTTCTCAGAATTTGTCAGAATGTTCCAACCCTTCATGACTGGCATGGCACAAGCAGCAACCGGCTGCAATCCATTACAAGGATATTTCACTACTAATGTATTTGCAAACATATATGCTTACACAATGACAATAATTTAACATACTGATGTCTTTATTGTGGAAGCATCAGTCTGTTAAATTATATGCAATAATTCAACATACTGATGCTTTATGGCCAATATTCTGTACAATTCCACTATGCTATCAGATTTGAATTGTTGAACATTCTGGTCACCCTATCTTCAAAGAGATTTTGTAGAGTCTCAAGAGCTTTAAAAACATCAACCAAAGTAATGAAATAATCTGGTGAATTTCCTCTGTAACAAAAAAACTGCAGCATGAAAGGCTTTTTAGTTTAAGAAAGAATACCAGAATAAAGTAGGAAGGACATAAATATTCTAGAGTAACTGGACAGAAGGGCTTCCCACTCCCACAACATGAAACTGAAGATTGCCTGTGAAATGGATAGCTATAAATAAAAAACAAAACACTCAATTTAACAAACTCTGCTGATAAAAAAGGGCTTTATAATCAGATTTTAAAGGCAAATATATATGAAAGTAGGTCTATCAATGGTTATATAATGGTTTACCGAAACTGTCACATCAAAAGGCAAAGTGCAGGAAAAAGGGAAACAACAAAAGCATGTGATAGCAATGGCTTTTTTGCTTTGTTTATGGTCTTTCTAAAAGCATCTGATCTTGGTCAGTAAGAAGCAATGCTAGGGGAAGGCAACTTACAACACCCTAATGTTCTGCATATAAGAAAGGAGGGGACTGGGATTGGGAAGTATGCAACTGGGTACTAATCCTAACCATACAATACATGAAAAATGTTGGTATTCTGTATATCTCATAACTCTCCCGAGAATCTTCCTCTATATAGGAACTGGGCTTTCTCAATTATAGTAATAAATTGAAGGCCCATTAAAACTCTACCACTGACACAATGATTTTGGAATAATTTAAACAAACTTATAGGATAAAAGATGCAATTAAACTTTTTTGAGTACATTCCAGATGAACTCAATATTTAACGTAATATCAGAAAGCAACTACTAGTAACAGATACATTATAAATTATATATGTCAAATTTTTAGAACACATCAATTTCAATCAAATATATTTGTACTAATACCTTGGGGGCTTTCTCTATTTCCACAAGACACATCCTGCAGTTTCCGGCCACAGACAATCTATCATGATAGCAAAAGCGAGGGATTTGCATTCCAACCTTTTCACAGGCCTAAAGATGAGACAAAATGAGAGAATGTCAAGTTACAGGTTGTATTTGCATGTTTTTCTACACAAAACTACATTCCTAAAAGAATCCATTTTCTTTTTCCTTTGCTTACAATTTTTGCAGTTGGCTTGCAATAAGTTCAATCTGCTATAGAGAGATACACCTGTAAGAAAAAAAGTTTAATATGCTTTGAAGGTTTATTAGACACTCTAAACTTTACAGTGTACCTTCCAGATCAGAGTAGGATTTTATATAGCTGTCCTCACATTAGAAGATTGATGATGATGATGATGATGATGATGATGATGATGATATCATCACTACCAACACCAACACCACCACCATCATCATCATCTCAGGTCCTTGGGATGAACTTGATAGGCAGATAAAAATGCCAAATCCAGTCTAAATATCTGGCTGATTGTGCGACCAACCATAATAATAATAATGCACCCAGTGGGGCACTACCCCCTGACATGGTTGTGGGACGTGTGCTCTGAGGAGGATGAGAGTTATGCCAGAGGTTCAACCATACTGGACAGGGCTCATCAGAGGAGCCAGATGAAGAATATCCTTCCCATAAACAATATGGTGAGATAATTTACAGAAACCTACACCGGATCGGTCGTTGCCCAGGTCAACACGGGCTGTGCTGGGTGTTCTAGTTCCTGGACATCTGGTGACAAGTGGGCTACAGGACTCAGGACTGTTGGCTGAGCAACTAGGGCCAGCAGCTGCAGAACTACTGGAAGAAAAGTTGTTTACCCATCACAAATATACAAAGACTGAAAACAAGGAAATAATGATCTGGTATTACAAATCAAGTCCAACAAGAAGGGGATATCTGAAAAGAATGCACCAGTGGAAAGAACAACATCCAGAATCAGAAATAACAGAACCGAGGCTAGCAGATCAATGTCAATTTATAACACGAAATAAAGTATTCACAGAAGTAGAACTGGAAGAACTGCAAAGGTCTACCCAGGGCAAAGAAATCAAAGCCTTGCCAGAAGTAACTCACACTGTAGAGGCAAACCAGGGGAAGTCGGCAGTAGAAGAAGCCAGCATAGCTACTGAATCATTTTCATTCCCAAACCAGGCACCCTCTCCTCTGCCTTCTCCTCAGAAAGAACAAAGCTGTCTAACTAAAAAACAAGAGGAATTGAAACAAAGAATAACTGAGTATCCAGAACAGCACAAAAACAACAGAATAAGGTTGGCTGCATTGAAGCTTGTTATAAAGAAACAGCTAGCACAAGCATTAAAAGATGCCAATACTGTAAAATCAAATTTAAGCACCAGCTCACTACAAGAAACAAATAAACTAATGTACAGCACGGCTGCTGTTATAACCTTGGCTATAACCTTGGGTGCAAAATCAACAAACAAGAAAAAAGCCAAACAGTGACCCATCAAAATGGAAGATCAGGTTGGAAAATAAGATCAGCATGCTAAGATCAGATGCAAGCAAGCTAGAACAGATGAAAGAAAAGAAGCTGAAGAATAAGACCACCAAAGAATACCTGATTAAGAAATATCACCTAGAAACAAGGAAGATCAACAAAGCACTAGAAATAATAAAGCAGCAAATAACAGCCATAGCCAAGAAGATCAGCAGATACAAAGCTCAAATTGCACACTACAGGCAGAATCTCCAATTTCAGTCGAATCAGAAACACTTCTACCAATTCATCAATGGAGAGACTGCAATGAACCAGTAGAAGAAGAAACAGTGCAGTTTTGGGCACAGCTATGGGACACCCCAAAGAAATACAAGAATGCAACTTGGATAAAGGAGGTGGATAAGAATAAAAACGAAGCTGAAATTAAAGAACTTGTAATAACAGCAGAAATTATGCAGAAAAGGGCAAGGAAAATTAAGAATTGATCAGCACCAGGTGAAGATGAACTGTATGGTTTTTGGTTGAAACATCTGACTGGTCTGCACCCACTCATAGCCAAGCAGTTTAACAACATACGGCAAGGAGGTGAAATTGAAGATTGGTTAACATGTGGCAAAACCTACATAATGAATAGGATAATGAAATGTTGGATAATGAAAGATCCAACAAAAGGGCAGCATCAGGCAACTACAGGCCAATTACCTGCTTACCAACAACTTTCAAATTACTAACTGGTATGCAACAATCCAGTAGCATCTAGTTGAAAACAAGCTCTTTCAACCTGAGCAGAAAGGAAACTGCCCAAACAGCAGAGGAACAAAAGATCAGCTTCTAATTGACAAAATGATTTTGGAAAACTGCAAGAGAAGGAAGACCAACTTGAATGTAGCTTGGATTGATTACAAGAAGGCATTCAACTCCCTGCCACATGATTGGATAATCAAGTGACTGGAAATAACAGGAGTCAGTTAGAAGCTTTGTGCAAATCAGAAGCTTTGTGCAAAGATCAATGGCACAATGGAAGACACAGTTGCTGGTCAATGGTGTCAGACTGGGAGAGGTTAATATCAAGAGGAATCTTTCAAGGCAACTCACTATCACCACTTCTGTTTGTCATTGCGTTGATTCCTCTGTCAACAATACTGAACAAGTCAGGCCATGGCTATCAAAAACATCTGCCAGGCTATCCCACCTCCTTTACATGGAAAATCTGAAGCTGCATGGAAAAACACCATCTGAAATAGAGTCGCTGCTCAACACTGTCCGAATATACAGCCAAGATATTGCAATGGAGTTTGGACTGGACAGATGTGCCACCCTGACCATCAACAAGGGAAAAATAGTGAAAACTGAAAGAATCAAGATGCCCTATGAAAATAACATCAAGAGTCTGGATGAAGAAGATCACTACAAATACCTATGAAGGGCATCCTTCGAGCTGACAACATCAAGCACACTGAAGTCAAGAAGGATAGTACTGAATACATGAGAGTGAAGAAGATCTTAAAGTCCAAACTCAGTGAAAGAAATACCATCAAGGCCAGTGTTTCTCAGCAACTTTAAGACGTGTGAACTTCCTCTTCCAGAATTCCCCAGCCAGCCATGCTGGCTGGGGAATTCGGGGAGTGGAAGTCCACACGTCTTAAAGTTGCCAAGTTTGAGAGACACTGATCAAGGCAATTAACACCTGGGAAATTCCAGTCATTAGATACATAGCTGGAATAGTGGACTGGACTCAAGCAGAACTAGATACCCTGGATAGGAAGACCAGAAAAATAATGACAATGAATCATGCTCTTCATCCATGGGACAATGTTGACAGACTCTACTTACCAAGGAGCATAGGTGGGCATGAAATTTTAAAGTACACCAGACAGTTGAAGAAGAAAAAAGGGCATTGGAAGAATATCTGAAGGACAGTGATAGCAATGAAGGTGAATATCATGGACCTCATCAACCTCTGCCTCACCACCTATTTTCAATTTGATGGACAAATATACCAACAAATCAGAGGCACACCCATGGAATCACCACTGTCAGGACTCATAGCAGAGATTGTAATGCAACGTCTAGAAGCTACAGCACTTCCACACATACAGCCTAAAATATTGATCCGGTATGTAGATGACAAATTTATTATAATTAACTAGAGAAGACACATGAAACCATTAACAAAATCTTCAAAGGAATAAAATTCACCAGAGAAGAAGAAAACAACAACACACTACCCTTCCTGGATATCCGCATCAGCAGAGGGAACAACAGAAAATTAGAAACCCAAGTTTATCAGAAGACAACCCACACCAATCAAGTATTCCACTACCAAAGCAACAACCCGACCTCCCACAAGAGGAGCTGTGTAAGAACATTATTCAAGCGAGCACAAACACATTGCAGCAACCCAGAAGAGCAGAAAAAGGAAAAAGACCACCTATATAACATCTTCCAACAAAATGGATACCCACATAATTTTATCAAAAAGTGCCTGACCACTCAACCTACTACAACACAACCCACACAAGCCATGAAAAGGATCACACTGCCATACATCAGAAACGTCTGAAACCACCAACAGAGTATTACAACCATATGGCATCTCTGTAGCACACAAACCAACAAAATCACTCCAAAATATCCTAAGTAAACCAAAAGACCCAGTTGCCCAAGAAGAAAAAACAGGAGTCATCTACAACATACAGTGTAAGGACTGTAACAAACACTATGTAGGACAAACAGGCAGAAGACTAGCAGAACGCATCCAGGAGCACCAACTAGCAGTCAGAAGACATGATGAAAATTCCTTAATTGCACAACACATGGACAGACTCAACCACAGTTTTAACTGGGAAACTCAGCATTTTAGACCAAGCCAAATCCAAACATGCAAGAGAATTCTTGGAAGCTTGGTATTCAGACAAGGCAGCAATTAACAGACACATAGAGATAAACGGCATCTACATACTATTCAAAAGAGACAAAAACCAGAAGATCACCTCACCAGCATTCAATCACCAGCAATCATCTCCAGCAATCATCACCCAGATAAGCAAAGGTCACCACCAGGCACACAATCAAGCAGTCAACATATGCTAATCAATGAGCTACCAGAAGAGCAAAACAGAACCCCCACCCCCACCAGCACTGGCAAGGCAGGCCACAGCAGATAAAAAGAGAGCAAATCCTCATACCATTTTAGCACTGAAGATGTTACCTAGCCGGGTAATGAAACATTTGCAAGAAAAGAACCAAGCTCAGAGAACCCCAAGGACTCCACCAAAGGACGGTGAAGAAGAAGCACTGAAATAAGTACACCATGAAGGCTTACTGAATACCAAAGAAACCAAATTGGCATATAAGAAAGACCAAATGAAGAACAGAAAGAGACATGGTAAGGTAAAGTATTACATGGCCAGTACACAAAAAACTAGCAAGCAAAGAAGATAACAAGAAGAACTGGCAATTGGCTAAGACCAGGAAAGCTGAAGAAAAAGACAGAGGAGCTAATTCAAGACCAAGCCTTAAGGAAAAGTGCATACAAAGCCAGAACTGAGAAGACAGCAACAGACAGCAAATGCTGCCTCTGCAAAGAAACTGAAGAAACAGTGGACCACTTAGTTAGCTGCTGCAAGAAGATCGCATAGACTGACTACAAACAACGGCATGACAAAGTAGAACAATGATGCACTGGAATATCTGCAAGAAATACCATTTGTCTGCAAGCAAGAACCAGCGGGACCACAAAACAAAGTAATAGAAAATGAAGGAGCTAAAGTGCTCTGGGACTTTAGAATTCAAACAGACAAGCACCTGGCACATAACACCCCAAACTTAACAACTGTTGTTAAGACAAAAAAGTCTGGATAGTGGACACTGCAACACCTGGAAACAGCAGAACAGAAGAGAAAGAACTGGAGAAAATCACAAAATATAAAGACCTGCAAATAGAAATAGAATGACTGTAGCAAAAGAAAGCAAAGATAGTACCAATAGTAATAGATGCCTTGGGTACAATCTCAAAACATCTGGAGCACCACTTGAACACCATGGGCATTGACAAAATCACCATCAGTCAATTGCAAAAGGCAGTTTTACTTGGAACTGCTTACATCCTGTGACGATACTTTTAACACCATCAAACAACTCAGGTCTGCCTATTTCAGGTCCTTGAGAAGATCTTGATAGATGGATAAAAATGCCAAATCCAGTCTAAACATCTGGCTGACTGTGCAACCAACAATAATATTGAACTACTGGAATTTCCTTGACTGACTTTTCTGTCACATCCCATATTGTTTTTTCAGTCCTAACAGCTTTATACAATAATACACAGAAACAAAAATGTGTTGCTTAGATGGTAGCATCATATGAACACTTAGGCTCATTCAACCATGTCAGGCTGTACAAATAAATGCTCAATCAGGGTTTATGCAAAATATGGTCTATATATACATACACATACTGTATATACATATATACATACACACACATGCATACACACACAGATGGGTTTTTTGTATTAGGGATTTTACGCCCAGAGTCAATGTGTGTGAGTTGGACAGCCATATAAATTTGTTAAATAAATAAATGTGTAATTGTTTGGTTACAATCAAAAGTATCTGCTGCTTTGTATTATTGTCAAGAAAACTACATGATTGTACAGATGAAGTCACCAGGTGCTGGACTTGACTCAAAGGAGATTTTATTTTTTGTTGCTCTCTTAGCGCCATTCTCACCTAAGTTCAGAGAAGAGATATGCAACTGTGGATGGCCCTGCATAATATCACTCTCCTGCAGATCAGCCATGGAAGAAGTTGCTTTATCTCTGTTGCTGTATTAAAGCAACTGTGTTTATTCCTTTTTTGCAGATGTGACAAAACAAAAATAAAAACTAAAGATAAAGAACAATTCAAAACAAAACTTGCAAGATGTTTAGAGGAAGAATACTGTGTGGGACAAAGAAGAAGAAGAACCAGTATGTTAATAGTTTTTACCAAACCCAAAAAATACAAGAGCAACTCAGTTCTCTAGGTTAGCTAAATGTTTAGATGTAACAGGTTTATTTTGCCGACATCACTTACTAAAAAAAAAGCTCCTCAAAAACATATGCTGAAAAAAGTCATTAGTAGCTCCATTCATAGATATATGAATGAAAAATGTTAAAGTCAAAAATAATTTACAAACATTTTTCTTCTAATTTTTGTGTCTATATTGAAAAATACAACTTTTTGCATAATATGCCCATCTATTTAAAAATTACAACACATTTGATCACTGTAAGACAAATTAATTTTGTTCTCTCATACAAGTTACAGTTAAAAAGGATGTGCCAATTCACATGCATATTAAGTCATAAATCATGACTTATAAACCACACAAGCTAAAACAAAATCAAGAAATCACATTTTATGTCAGCACAATGTGTAAGCCCAGCCACTTCTGGTTTATTCAACAACCATGGTTAACAGAAACCACTGTTTGAATCACAAGGACCAAGTTTTAAAGCAACAGATATTTTTTCCTATGTGCCTTCCAATAACTCTACCATATATTACGTTTCATTAATATTAAAGCCACACAGTGGTTTGAAATAATCAAATTGCATAAATAAAAACCTCTTTGGAATGTGCTTGGGAAATGTTAGCTGATGATCTAGACATATTGTAAACAAGCATATTTACTTTGTACTAAATTATCTATCTAATTAAATACAGTTTAAAATCACTTTATTGAAAGACCAGAGGGTGGCTCAAAACTAACTGTGCAGTACCAAATAATTTTTCCCACTAGATTAATATGGATTAATCACTTATGCAAAGATACTCCTAAATGATGCTAAGAGGAAATAAGTAAAACCAACCAATTCCAGATTTACAGTAGCTTCTGTTAGGAGCCCCACAACTTTTTTTTTTTAAAGCCTACTTATAGTTTTTCAAAGTAATTTAGCTATTACAGTAAAATAACACTTAACATTTGCCTTCTTTACAATAACAATGAAGGGTGAGAGTAACATTTGCCTAGGCATAGCTATTCCTGTAAACGGCACAATTTAGGGAAGGAGAAAAAAGTAGTTAATGTCAAGTATTTGGTAACTGTTTGCATTTGAAAAACAAGAGTTTTTGTTTTCTCTTAGTAAGAAACTTAGATGGGAAAGGTGTAGAGTACAGTACCACCTTATCTAAAGCCTTTTTTTAGTTATGGAATATTTGAAAGATAGCTCACTTAAGAGCAAAAGGCAGCACTTGTCAGTGTTTGAAAGTTAAGCAGGGGCAGACCAGCTGGATGGGAGACTACAGAAAATAACTGACTGGAGAGTTAGGAAACATCCTGAAAAAAGACAACTCTTCTGTACTGTTGCCAAGATACTACTTCCATACTGTACTGTTGCTGAGAAAAATGAAATGAATGGAGATATCCATGACATCATCAGAAGCCAAGCTCAGCTTGAAGAAGTCTTTACACTATTTTAGCCTACTTTAATACAAGGGACCAGTATAGTAAAACACTAATTTTTATTCAGTAACTTTCATCCTACACTAACTTGAACCAAGAGATTCTATGGACACTGCAGAGTAACTTAATAATGGCTATATAAGCACAATTTGTACTTGAAACAAGCTGATTGCTACAAGTAACTGTGTTTTCAGCTTCTATCACATAACTGTTTACAAACAAGTTCTATAACAAAGGATTTCAGTTGGGTGTGTTTTAAACAGAAATATAATCTCAATGGGGCATAAGTAAACTATTTAAAAAAACCAGTGGGAGACCACTTCAGTTCTCCAGAACATTCTACCAGCAATCTGAAGCTGGTGATCCTTGAGCAAAGAAATTACAAATTCTGATGTAATGATGAAACACCTGAGCTGGAGTTTACTAGGAGGCTCAATATAATTTATCACAAATTACTTTCACCTCTAATTGCCTTGTGGGAAGGATCCCTCAATGGAAGAAGGCAGAGACCACCACAAAAGCCTGGGCATTTAGACTCTTCCCTTCCCCACTCCCTACCAGGCCATTTTTCACTAATTGTCCCATGGGAAAGATCCTATAAGTTTGCTTGTAAGGAAGATATGTTGTACTTCTTTTAAATTGTTTCAATTGCTTATAAACTGTTTTGGAAGGATTGTTATCCTGAAAAGCAGGATCTAAATAATTGTAATAAATAATTATAATTCAACTTTATAGAGACAAAAGGTTCTTATCATGTTACATGTGTTAATCAACTCAGCAATTCAGGAGTGTCTTTACAATGTCAATCGTTGTGAATCACTATGATTCTATAGGTAATCATCTCCTTAACCCCTATCATTAATTTTTTCTCTCACCTTTTACTATCTTCTCTCCTCACTCTTCCTCCTCACACAAACATAACCATGGGATAGTATGCCATTAATCTGGAGAAGTGGACTGTAATCTACCAAAGCTTGGTATCACAAATCTTGGTAAGGGTTGTGTATGCAATTTTTAAAAGAATGCAGGATAAAACAATACAAATATTTGCATAGGGTTATACAGAACATAAATTCATTCTACCTGAAGTACTGTGGTTCCTGGAGGTACCAAAACAGGATGACCATCAACAAAAACTTCTATCAGGTTGCTAGCTGCTGTAGAGGTGGTGCGCACTTGAATAAAATATAGTTACATAATTATTTAATCCATAAAGTAATAATCAATTTCTTCTTTTAAGTATTTATTATTACATTTATTTTATTTCAATAAATTTATATGGCCACCCATCTCACAAGCAGCAACTCTGGGTGGCTAACCAAATTTTTTTTAAAAGTCACCATAAAATACCTGCAGTAGCAGCTATGGATAGCAACAACGACAACCATAGTAGCCATCTCACTGACACCCCCCCCACCTCATGACCTTCACACCTGTCAGGCCCAGCCCAAGAACAACAGGGGAACAGTCCAGCCAGGTTCAATTCTTTTATTGCTTATACCATATAGACAGAATCTTGCCAGACTAAATCTGTATTACTGTAACCTAGTGGATATAGCCTGGGAGATACTAGGGAGTGGCTATCCTAAATCTCTTCCTCTTCCCACGCTCCTGCTCCAGACTGTGCTGCCTCTTGTCTAGCCCCCCTTCCTGGAATGTGCTCCCTCCTTCCCGAAAACCTACTGTGCTATAGCTCCATCACATCACCTCCCCCTTCGTAGATACACGCATCACACACCTAGGAAAATACCCATGTTTTTAAGGCTTTAAAACTCTGGAATACTAGCAGAGTTGGGGACCAGCTGGATCTCAGTGTGAGGGGTATGGTGTTGCAGAGGACAGGCACTGCAACAAAAAAGACCTACTTCTTGGGTCTCACTAGATGACAGTCCTTGATCAATGGGACGCAGAGCATACCCCTTCTGCCTGACCTAATGGGATGAGTAGAGATGATAGATGTAAGGTGGTCTCTCAAATATTCTGGTCCTGTGCCAATCTGGGCTTTATAGGTAATTGATTGTATTCTGATTCTACTGATTGTACTCTGAATTGTACCCGGAAGCAAACTGGGACCCAGTGCAGCTCACAAAGGTGTGACATGGGCATAACAAAGTATATCTATAACTGCCTGTGCTGCCACATTCTGGACCAAGTGAAGCTTCCAGATGCTCTTCAAAGTCAGCCTCATGTAGAGTGTGTTACAGTAATCCTCTCAGGAAGTGGCCAAAATATGAGTGACTGTGAGCAGTGTCTCCTGATTCAGTGCCTCCTGATTTAGGAAATAGTCAATTGTCAATAGTCAACAACTTGTAACTGCAAAAACTGCAACTTGTAACTGCCATGGTTATCCCCTATTCTTTGAACACCAGTTCTGTTTGGGATAGTGCCATCCATCCAAAATTAAAGCTGGCAAATAACCAGATCCATGGGGCCCTAAAACCTAGAGCCACTTAGACTTGCTAGGGTTGAGTTGAAACCTGTTCCTCTCTATCCAGGCCCTACAACCTTCGGACACTGAAACCCTATAGTCTCCAGACACTCCAGCATTGTCACTTGGTCGGCCCAGGGCAGAGATGTATAACTGAATATCATCAATGTCACATCTGATTATCTGTGGGGCAAACCCTGAAACCCATCTGTAGAGAGTAAGGAAGATAAATCTTCCTGTGGAGTTGATTTCTTCATCTAGTCTACCTAGTGGGGCTGACAGCATCAGAGTATCCTGATAACCATAGCTACTCCACCACCCTTGCCCTGGGATCTTGGCTGATGCCACACTCAAAATCCAAATGTGCACATTTCTAAGAGACTCCTCCCTCTGCACCCACCCAAGCTCTCAGTAATACATGCCAAGTCAGACCTCTCATCAATGTTAATGATTGTTATAAAATGTCAATTAATGTTATAAAAAATGAAAGAGATAAATTCATTTATCCCTAGTTATAATAAATAGTAGCTTGGGAACCATTGCAGCAATTCCAACTCTCTAGAACTGGCCTCAATATTTTGAATGTTTCAGAAGTAACTATAACCAGTACTTGGTATAGTAATCTAAACTGTCATGTGACAATGGGGCCAGATCTAAAATCTTGAACAGGTACAATAAGCACAGGTGTCTAGACCAAGACTGAATCAAGTAGTATGTCCAAACCGAGAAACTGAATGTATGTCTTCAAACCAGTGTACACTGACTCAGGCTTTTGAGGATGCACATCATCACTTATTTCAAGGAGTAAAACACTGTAATTGAATCCTGCCACTAGAGAGGTGCTATTATGGGCTGAGGGTTACCAAATCCAAGAAGGGGAGCAACAACTACTATTTGGAATCATCCCTTCAAGCAATAATGGAACCCCTGAAAAAATATGACATTAGCAAACTCAATAATAAAAATTAAAATGGGAGAATCATCACACAGAGAATCTGACTAGAAAGTCAACTTACCACATCCCGTAGCAGTCCGGGTAACACCAACGAGCGTCTTGTGGATAGCAGGGAGTCGCAGCATGGTGCTGAAAATAAATTTTAGGAAAAACTGTAAGATGAAGTTCAAGCAATAGCTTTGTAATTTAAAATGGTAAGAACCGAAGATTAATTCAGATTTATAATGGTAACTTTGATACCAAACATATGGAACAGATATAGGCATATATAGTTGGTAATACATGGTTCATACATTATTTATTGTTTTAACTTATAATGAGAATCCATTTTTTTTACATAATCCAATGTTTAATGAAAAGTCTGTGCTGGGTACTGGGAATATACATGCATTAGTACTGGTATTCTAGATCTCCTAACAGTCATTAAAATGCTGAAGCAGGATGAGATCTTATGATCTGGAGTTCACAGCAGATGGTTTGTTGTTACTGAGATTTGCCACAGGGCAATAAGTTTATACATCATTCTTCTCCCTGAATCACATGAGAATGCTCACTAAGACAACCAATAAAGTACAAAAAGGGCATACCATGATTTACTGTCATACCTCTGGTGTATTACATACAAATAGTGCAGCCTTCAGACCTTTCAAAGGAGAGAACATGGTGCAATATCAGAGTAATATTTGAGGCAAATCATTATAGAACTGGAAGGGATACAAGGGCCTGTCTTTACCTCTGCCCATTCTTTCCCACCCTGAAGAGAAAAAAATGCAAATTTCTCGGAAGCATGTGTTTATACAACAGGTTTCTCATCGTGCTTTAATTAGGCATGTACAATGTGATTTCTGAGCCAACAAACAATACAAAAGTTCAAACTGCTTAACAGAACTAGGTGTGGGACCCAGTTCTTAAATAGGCAGAAGCAAACAGACTGATTCCAGATCGGTCTGTTACAAAAACATGAGAAGACAGAAACCATCTCTCTTACCCAAAAGAAAGTATCTTTTAACCCATTACATCATTGGGGGGGGTAGAAAGAGGTACATGAATTTGCACTTTGATTTCACTATAAGTAAGATATAAATAAACCTGATATATAATAATCACTGGAAATCTTTCATAATGACTTCAGTCACCTTGCTACAATAGATCTACTTATTAGCCTATATATCTTTGAATGTCTGTCTATCCATTTCCAGTTCAGCTTACGGAGAAAAATCTAATAATAAGCGAAAGCCTTTCTCCAACCTGATGGCAGCCTAATGTACTGGACCGTAAGCATGATCTACTCTTCAATTTTGCCAGTCATTAGCATTTACAAGGAAGATCTAATTCAAACTATTCCCCCGCGTGTCATATTTAATCCCAATATTATTACATTTCTCCCACTTCATATTGGGAATTGCTATCATACTGACTTTGATCTAAAATGAAAGCTGATGTCTTCAATTATACCAACTTAGAGAATGAAAATAGTTAACAGAATTGTCTGTGGGAGAATGCACAAAACTAATTAATATAAATGTAAATCAAATCAATTTAAATATATACATCACTAGCCAGGAAGACTCAATGATTTAAATCACAATTTATTAATTAATCAAGAATTCTATAATCACTATTTTAGTTAAAACTGCAGTCTGTTATTTGGTATAATTTGAATATGTTTTAGAGCTCAAGGAGAGATGCAGACTTCGTTTTTACAATGTAAGAACATACGAATAGCCCTGCTACATCAAGCTGAGACTGAAAGTGACTGGCCCAAAGTCACCCAGCTGGCTTTGTGCCTAAGGTGGAACCAGAACTCTGAGTCTTCTGGTTCCTAGCGTGGTGCCTTACCCATTACAACCAAACTGGCTCTCCATATAAGTATATGTGTGCATGTGCATACATACACATACAAACTCAGTCCTGAGCATTCCTGCACAAAACCTCATATATGGTGGGACATGGACAACAGACAACAGGCTTGCAAGATATTCTTTAGAATAGACATCCTAGCTTGCATAACATTGTCTGAGCATGCTGGGGTAAAATTTGACTTTAGTTATTCTTGTGGCAAATTGGTCAAAATGTGTCCAAAGCGAATGGTAAGGGCACAATACCATTAACAAAGAATGTTGTATGAGGTAAAAGCTAGGGGCAAGGATAGTAACCTAGTTTACTCCTTTATCTTACTAAAAACATTTTGTGATAACCATCAGCAGCTTCTATTTTGTTATCTAAATAGGTCAAAACAGTGTACCTATTGCTTATTTTGTATTACTAATAGCATGTACTGATAAATGTGGAACAATAAAAAGAATATCTGTTTAAGTGCATCAAACTATCTTAATCTAAGAATTCATTTTGTTCAAATGTAAGAATTTCATCATAAGCCAATCCAAATCCAGAAAAGAAAGAACATAGTGCATGTTATACATGTCCCTTCAACATCTTCAAAGTTAAGAGTATTTCTCTTAAAGGTGGTTCACTGGGGCAACAAAATATTTTTTGCAATTTTTTTGCTGCAATATTTGATTTTGCATTCTTGCCTATCTTAAATGATACCAGTACATCATTTAATTGTTAATGCCATAATTCAGGTTTAGGCAACCAAAGATACACTACAGGACAGAACCAGAAGCATATTACTTAACTCCTAAGGACTGCAAGAATGTGTTGCTCACTTTTTGTTTTGTTTTCTATTCAACTCCCTAGTCCTTTGCATGCACATCCAGGCTCTTTCTCCTTGTTCAGATATATATCCCTCGTCTCTGCACTTTTACAGAGATCAATTGCTAAACTTCTTTTTCATCCTCATATTAACAAGTAGATAAAAAAAACTTCCAGATGCACATATCCGTGCTGCTTTCTTGGCAACAATATGTAAATGATTTGCCGCTGCCTTCTTTCAGAATGTTATTTCAACTTCCACTGTAGTTTACAGCCTTGGGAATAAGGAATGAAGCTGCCAAGACAGAACTATTACATATTCAAGAAGCAAGTATTTCCCAATTTCAAACTTGTGGAGAGAACAGCTAATTTTTTGTTGACTCCAAAAGGCAGGAAGAAAAAGTGTAAAATTTAAGCCCCGGAATACATACATACATACATACATATACACGCACACAGAGGCTGCAATATACAATTTTTTTTCTGGGTAAATTCATCATTCATTCATCATTATTTACCTGCAATAAAGCAACTAATCTAAGAGTGTCACATCTTCTGCTTAAGCAAGTTCCTGAATACAGAGCATTTGGAGATTTATTGTTGTGCCTGGATAGAAGTTTGACAGGAGCATTTCCGCATTTCCCATTCCAATGGTAAGCTGGTTTGACTCTGCTCAACTTTTCAAGACCAGCCAAGATCACTTAGTGCCTGCCCCCTACTGTATTCAGAATAATGTATTCAGAAGCAGTAAGAAGTGATCTCTTTGATCAATATTTTTAAAATAAAATATCCCTTTCCAAGCATGTTGAGAAGTCTGAATGAATACAACTGTCCAGACTGAGAATATGGTACACAAATAATTTTGAATTAGCTGTAATCTTGTTTTCGTGCACAGGTTGTAGCATCCAACATACTTTACAGACTGCTATAAATTATGACTTAGCAACAACTGTCTTTTTAATAATAGCAAGGTGTTGTGTGAGCATATGTAGTTAAAATACACTATGAGCCAAGCAAACAATGAATTTAGGGTTGCCCCACAATAAGCTACATAGCTAAAACTTTCACAGCAACATCCTCTAGATCACAAAGAATTTGTAGACTGCAGCCCAATCTTTTGCATAGGTGGGAAGATTTGATTGTTTGAAAGCTTCACTTTTTCTGCCACACTGAGCCAAACATCTTAAATCCAAACTTCTATTCAGAGAATTTTTTTTTTTCCTCAACAACCATGTCATTTGAATTCCTAAAGTTTTAAGGATCAGGAACTAGTGACCACAAGCAAGCAAGAGAAGGCATCCAGATTTTTAACAAATGGATGGAGCTGAGTATTTATGGTTACCAATTTTGTTTACAGCTTTTGTAAAATGCAGGGAACTTAAGACCAAAATATTAAACATAAGCAGGATCTATAGTTTCAGTTTACCCAGCATTAGATGCAGTTTATTAAATGGCACCTCTTTCAAGCTTCTTCTGTTCAGCTATTGAAAGATATAAGAAAGCCTTTGTAATTGTTGCTTAATAAGTGTTGCAGAGAGGCTTCTTACTTAGAACCAAGTTAACATAAACATATCCACAGAAGTAAAGCAAATTATTCCAAACATCCCCAGGTAAATTTCAACCTTGAGCAAGTCTCATAAGCACTGCCGATAAATATTTCTAATGGGAAGAAAAAGCGGATTGAGTTTGGTTGTCAACAGACAGCAGCATACTTCCCTTGACAACAGATGCCCTGCAATGCATATGGTAAATAGTCCAGCAGCCTCTGTGTAAAATGAAATCAAACTTGCTTTTAAAAGCTGCACAATTCAGAAGCCAGGGGATAACATTTGCAGTTGCAATACGGAATACATTTACTAACAACCAAACCTAATTAAACGTACTGGTGCTTATAAACAAATGCTACAACGATCGCATGGTGACTCTTGCAGGAGCTGTTAAAAGATCTGAAAAGCAGCAACATGGGGCGGGGGGAGTGGGACTTCAAAGGAAGCCTTAACGCTAGATTGTTGAATATGAATGTATCGGGGTTTTTTTAAAAAAAAATCTAGATGAAGTGATCCGTGGACTTGCACTACACATTGCGTATTGAATTAACACTTCAGGGAAGCTCTTCTGAGTCAATCCCCGCGGCCATCCCGTCCTTTTATAATTCATGCTCTTCTAGCCCTACTGTTCCTCCGCGCTCCCAGCGGGACTCTTTCCCACGTTGACGATAATACTTCATACGTGCCAAGGAAACGGGTTTGCACGGAGAACACCGATGCTACCTTAAACCTCGGGCAGCCTTTAAAGGGGCCGCGGGGCTCCACTGTGTTTAGAGAACAACAAAGAAGGGGCCTCCTGCAGGTGAGAGGAAGGACGGGATTCTCCACTGGCAGCGGAGGGGCAGCAAAAAGAAGCTCCCCCAACCCGTGCTCGACTTGGGGTGGTCGACCTCGGTCAAGGGCGTCCCCGTCCCAGGCAAGCCCGCGTCGAGAGGCAGAAAGCTTTCTCCCTCTTTCCCCCTCTCGGCGCGGGGAAGAAGCCCTCGTTAAGGAGACTGCCCTCTCGCTCGACCAACCGACCGCCACCTTTCCGTTGTTACCTCCTCGGCCGGGGAGGCTCCTCGACCTCAAAACACAACTCCCCTCGAAAGCCCTCTTCGGCAAAATATGGCGGCACCCTCGGCAATTTCCGCGAGACGTTCGGTAATCTCCGGCCGCCGGGAAAGACCGGACGGAAAACGCGCGCGACTTCCTCTGGAGCGGCAGAGAGGAAGAACGAGAGGTGTTAGTTGAGGGGCGTGCGCGGCGGAAGGATATCTATTCTGGGAAGTGCGGAAGGATCCTTGTCTATATAAGATACTCAGAGAAAGAACGCACTCTCTTTGGGGCGGCGGTGTGCTGCGTGGATGGTCGCCTTATCTGCTTCCATTGCAACTGACACTTCGGCGCCATCATGGGATTTGGGGATCTGAAATCTCCCGCGGGGCTGCAGCTCCTGAACTCCTTCTTGGCAGATAAAAGTTACATCGAGGGGTGAGGGGCCCAAGCAGCAGCTTCCGCGCGTCTTGTCTTTCTGTGTGTCGCTGTGGGAATCTTTGAGAAAAACGTTTCTTTATCCGCTTGCTCTCGGCGTTATAGGCCCTGATAGCCTTTCGTTGACACGGGTTTCCCGAGTAAAGTTGGGGAGGGTCGTGCGGCGAGACCTGGCTCTGAGCTTTAATAGGACCATGCGATCGGATACGAGTAAAAGCCGAGTGCGTTTCCTTTTACACCCATTTATAAAAACACCGAAAGCAAGGAGCATAATTACATTATAACGAATGTTCATATCGTTCTCGTTCCTGGAACGTTCAACATTGTTTTAATCTACGTTATCTTGCTTTTGTTTTCCAATAACGGTATGCGGTTCGTATTTTACTTAAGAGAACGGACTAGGAGAATGAGTTGTCTGCTGAATGACTGCCTAGCAGAGATTTAAATCAAAACCTTTTGCAGCTCAAAAGGTCTTACAACAGATGCCAGGTCCACTTTTATAAAGTAGCTTGTGTTGGAAATGAACTCTACATAGGTAAAAGTATTTTAATTGTAACTAGAGAAACACAGAATGAGTTAAAAAAAAAAAAAACATATTAAGCCTGTGAGCCTGACTTGTCAATGCTATGGAACGGTTTTTATTAATTTGGGGTTAAGTGCTAGAATTTAAAAAAAAAAGTTAACACACAGGTGTGATAGATCTAAATGGAGCTGCAACTTCAAATTATTGCTTTTAACAAGGAAATCCCCCTCCCCTTTCACTATGAAGATATATTGTGGCTGTTTTGGGTAATGGGCATGGTCTGTTCATCCCTAAAGTACCAGATCTGAAGGTCACAATCTAGTTCATTGCCTCTATCCAAAGCCATGGTGGGCTGGATTTGCTGCTTCCCATCAGATAGTTGCAGGCACTCCATCCGAAGAGCCACCTAGTGTCAGTTGCTAACAAATTCAGCTACCCTGTACTTTTCCCAAAGGTAAAAGTCACAAAGCAGCCGTAGAATCAATACTGTTAGTACTTAATTTATAGTAATTACGGTAGTTACTGTGGTAAATTAAACCAATCTTGCTCATTAAAATTCATGATAACATTGTGTTTTCTTGTAGATATGTTCCATCCCAGGCAGATGTTGCTGTATTTGAAGCAGTTGGTTCATCCCCTCCTCCTGAGCTATACCATGCCCTTCGGTGGTACAACCACATTAAATCTTACGATAAACAAAAAGCAAGGTGAGACTTATTTGTGCTAGTTATACTATTGTTTCTGTTCTGCCTACATTCTATGTTTCAGATAAAGCTCACAGAAATATAAGAATTTTCTTTTTCAGAAGTAAGTTAATTATACAATAAATATGTTTAGTATTTGTCTAACTGGGTAGTTTCAAATTTGTAATTAACTTTTTCTGGTGAATGCCATTGAGAAAATTGCATTATAAACCTACAAGAGATGGGGTGTTTACACTTTAAAATCAGGAGCACCTGTAATCCACATAATCCAGATCTGATCCCAGTAGACCTAGAAAATTCCCAATTTCAAAACTTGTTATTTAATCTTGCCATGCAGGGCCATCCAAGACAGACAGGTCATGGTGGACAGTTCTGACAAAACGTGGTCCACTGGAGAAGGAAATGGCAACCCACTCCAGTATCCTTGCCAAGAAAACCCCATGGACAATATCAAAAGGCTAAAAGATATGACACCAGAAGATGAGCCCCTCAGGTTGGAAGGTGTCCAGTGTGCTACTGGGGAAGAGCAGAGGGCAATTCCAAGAATTCGCTCCAGAAAGAGTGAAGTGGCCGGGCCAAAGCCAAAAGGATGCTCAGTCATGGATGCATCTGGAAGTGAAAAGAAGGTCAGATGCTGTAAAGAATATTGCATAGGAACCTGGAATGTAAGATCTATGAATCAAGGCAAGCTGGATGTGGTTAAACATGAGATGACAAGATTGAACATTGACATCTTGGGAATCAGCGAATTAAAATGGACAGGAATGGGTGAATTTAATTCAGATGACCATTGTATCTACTACTGTGGGCAAGAAACCCTTAGAAGAAATGGAGTAGCCCTCATAGTCAATAGGACAATGAGAAAGGCAGTAATAGGGTACAACCTCAAAAATGACAGAATGATCTCAGTGCGAATCCAAGGCAAACCATTCAACATCACAGTACTCCAAGTCTATGCCCCAACCACTGATACCGAAGAAGTTGAAGTTGACCGGTTCTATGAAGACCTACAACACCTTCTACAACTAACACCAAAAAAAGATGTCCTTTTCATCATAGGGGATTGGAATGCTACAGTAGGAAGTCAAGAAATAATTGGAATAACAGGCAGGTTTGGCCTTGGAGTACAAAATGAAGCAGGGCAAAGGCTAATAGAGTTTTGTCGAGAGAACAAGCTGGTCATAGCAAACACTCTTTTCCAACAACACAAGAGACGACTCTACACATGGACATCACCAGATGGTCAATACCGAAACCAGATTGATTATGTACTTTGCAGCCAAAGATGGAGAAGCTCTATACAGACAGCAAAAACAAGACCGGGAGCTGACTGTGGCTCAGATCATAAGCTTCTTATTGCAAAATTTGGGCTTAAATTGAAAAACGTAGGGAAAACCACTAGACCATTCAGGTATGTCTTAAATCATATTCCTTGTGCGTACACAGTGAAGGTGATGAATAGATTTAGAGGATTAGATTTGGTAGACAGAGTGCCTGAAGAACTATGGATGGAGGTCCGTAACATTGTACAGGAGGCAGCAACTAAAACCATCCCAAAGAAGAAGAAATGCAAGAAAGCAAAGTGGCTGTCTGATGAGGCTTAGAAATAGCTGTGGAAAGAAGGAATGCGAAAAGCAAGGGTGAAAGGGGAAGATATAACCAACTGAATGCAGATTTCCAGAGAATAGCAAGGAGAGAGAAGAAGGCCTTCTTAAACGAACAATGCAAAGAAATTGACGGAAACAGTAGAATGGGGAAGACTAGAGATCTCTTCAAGAAAATTGGAGATATCAAGGGAACGTTTTGTGCAAAGATGGGCATGATAAAGGACAAAAAAGGTAGGGACCTAACAGAAGCAGAAGAGATTAAGAAGAGCTTGCAAGAATACACAGAAGAACTATACAAGAAAGATCTTAATGTCCCTGATGTCCATACTGGTGTGATCACTGACCTTGAGCCAGACATCCTAGAGAGCAAAGTCAAGTGGGCCTTAGGAAGCATTACTAACAACAAAGCTAATGGAGATGACAGTATTCCAACTGAACTATTTAAAATACTAAAAGATTATGTTATTAAAATGCTGCACTCAATGTGTCAACAAATTTGGAAAACTCAACAGTGGCCATGGGATTGGAAAAGGTCAGTTTACGTTCCAATTCCAAAGAAGGGCAGTGCCAAAGAATGCTTAAACTACCACACAATTGTGCTTATTTCACACACTAACAAGGTTATGCTCAAAATCCTACAAGCTAGGATTCAGCAGTACATGAACTGAGAACTACCGGATGTACAAGCTGGGTTTCGAAGAGGCAGAGGAACTAGAGATCAAATTGCCAACATTCGCTGGATCATGGAGAAAGCACAAGAGTTCCAGAAAAACATCTACTTCTGCTTTATTGACTATGCAAAAGCCTTTGATTGTGTGGATCACAACAAACTATGGCAAATTCTTAAAGAGATGGGGATACCAGACCACCTTACCTGTCTCCTGAGAAATCTGTATGCAGGCCAAGAAGCAACAGTTAGAACCGGTCATGGAACAACCGGATTGGTTCAAAATAGGGAAAGGAATACGACAAGGCTGTATACTGTCACCCTGCTTATTTAACTTATATGCAGAGTACATCATGAGAAATGCCAGGCTGGAAGAATCACAAGCTGGAATTAAGATTGGATTAATTTATTTTAAAATATTTTAAAATTATTTGATCTCTAGTTCCTCTGCCTCTTCGAAACCCAGCTTGTACATCCAGTAGTTCTCAGTTCACGTACTGCTGAAGCCTAGCTTGTAGGATTTTGAGCATAACCTTGCTAGCTTGTGAAATGAGCGCAATTGTGTGGTAGTTTAAGCATTCTTTGGCATTGCCCTTCTTTGGAACTGGAATGTAAACTGGCCTACATGTACAGTAATTCCCAGTCATCTTGTATCTACCAGGCTTGTGCTGGAAAATTATAGTGCTATTATGTATCTGCCACTTGAAGTACTTGTCTCAAATACAGTATAGTATCTCAAAAAATTTGCTTCTTGGTTTATAATATCCTCATTCATTTTTTGGTTAGTGTTTTTTAAGTTTCAAAACAGATTGAACAAACTCCAGGTCTATTGACCCTAATTCTCAACATACAGCAGAATTAAGTAGTAGACATTACTATATTACTTCATACTGAAGATAGAGAAATCCTCTTATTAAAAAATGTCCCTACTAATAGAAAATAATTTTTATTTGCACTATTTGCTAAATAATCAAGATAAATCTATTTCCTTAAAAGTTGCAAAATTTTGCTACATAATGTGTAAGCTTCGCCCACAAATGGTTGCTAATAGTTATTGATGAAAGGGGTAATACTGTTGTCTGTTTTATTGTATGTATTTTTATTGGTCAATGACTGAAATATGATGAATAAGTGCTGTAAGGATTGATGTAAAAGCCCTTTCCTTTGATGTGCCAGCTATCTACTTAAAAGGAGTTTTTTAAATATATGGAAGTATTCAAAAATGAACAAGACTTCACAGTTAACATTGTGAAATTACACATTCTGTTGCCACCTTATTCTGCTGTTTGCTAGAGCTGGTCTCTCTATTCCTGTGAGAAGTAATAAAAAGTCTGCAGGGCATCAGGTGCCTTTGAAGTTGGCATCTAGTGTCTTGCCTTTGAAATTTCAACATGGTTAAGGATAGCTGTTTGTTAATTGGATGGCAAAGGCAGGCTGCACTTTTACAGCTTAATTCCAGACCACATTGAATTAGGAATGTACAGTCAATAATTAAATGCTATCTGTCTTCTAGTCTACCTGGTGTGAAGAAAGCTTTGGGAAAATATGGCCCTGCAGATGTTGAAGACAGTACAGGCACAGGTGGCGATAGCAAAGATGATGATGACATTGATCTTTTTGGTTCTGATGAAGATGAGGTACCCAAAACATTGTTATTAACTTTTAGTTGTGGGGCTTACATAAATAGCAGCATGAACTTAATTGGATAATGTAATAGAGTATGATGCAGCTGAGATTATATGGCTAAGATGTCGTCTGTGTGAGACACTATCTACAATGTTGCCCAACAGGGCTAGCTGGGGCATCTCAGAATTGCCATTGGAACACTTAGCTTCTTGCTTGGGGGATTTCTGTGTTCCTGCAGAGGTTGCTTGGCTTAACATTTTCTGTCTGCCATTACAACCACACCCAGTCCCAGTTAATATCTGCTCCATGTGTGAAGCAAGGTACACAATTGATTTGGAATTCTGTTCAGTTGGTTGGTGATCCAAATGAGGAGCAATTATGTGTAAATCGATTGGCATAGAAGGATCATCCTCTTGATAGCTTTAGATTGGCTGCCAGCATGAAGTTCTGCAGGGATGATGTATGAGTAAAAATGTTTCATCTCAAGAGCCAAATGGCTGCTAACAGCTTCCTCAGTTGGGGATTTTCCAGCCTCTATCAGTGTTACAGTTGAAGCCATGACCAGTATAAATTGTCTCACATAGCTGAGGCTTATTTTTCTAAGCAGCATGAGTCCCCAGTAGAACTAGGTCATTCCTTCACTTCACTGAGAGTAAGGGCAGTGAAGCAGAATGGCCACATTATTTCTTTAAATGAATGGAGAAAAAGCTGACAAGCCAAACCGAGCACACTATAGAGTCCACTTGGAGGTAGAGATGAGGGCAGCAAAGAAGGCTTACTACCTTGATCTGGTGAACTGTGTGCCTCAAATCTGTTAGAAACTTGGGACTACAGTTCTGAAGCAAGTCAGTTTGTCTGATTGTTCAGATTCCTTTCAGCTTCAGTATCTTGCAAATGGATACAAGATTTTGGAGAGAAATTAGTATTGCTATCTTTTTATCATTCCTAACAGTGAAAATGAAACTGGCCCCATTGTTATTAATACTTTATTGTGGGAAGAGCATGGTCGTTAAAGAAGCTTTCCATTGACCCAGTAGAATTGAGTATGTCAGGCTTAAATATATAATTTTGGTCCAAAGTGACCAAGATGATGGCTTTGCAGATGTATCTCAGATATACTTGATTGTCTAGACCAGTTTCATTTGGGATTTAAACAAGGATGTGAGAGTTCTTTGGTGAGTGAAAAGTGCTGTCCATTGGAATGTGGCTTTATTAGTTCTTTTGGAGCTTTCTGTGGCCTTCATTGTAATTTGACTACAGCATCCTTTGCAGCTACCTGACGAGCCTTTGAGGGTACTTTTGGTAGTGGTTCTAGTCATTAGAGTTGGGTTATATCCAGAAGAGAGAGTAGTGTTTGTTATATCTCCATAAAAGGGTTATGCTCACTTTGAAAGGCCTCTTAGATCCTGAGCTGTTCCTTCACTTCAAAATAGTGGCAGAGACCAGGAGTGCACTTGAACAGGAATATTGATTTTTAGTAACAACTGGTTCCAAGTGGTCATATCTGGCAACAATTATTCATGTTTTTGTTATATCACAAGGAGCTGACTACACTGCAGTTTGGATAAGATTATGCTCAGAAGAGTGCTTGGAAGCTTTCATTAGTGCAAAGGGTTTTCTCCAGTAGTTGATTTCAGACTATGAAAAACACTCGCTTTAGCTTTGCAAGTTAATTCAATCTTTTATTTAACCATTTAATTGATGGGTTGTGTTATGATATGGACACATAGTAACCATAGTAACCAGGAATCATGCCCCATCTGAGGGAGGCTTTACCTTATACTCTATAATGCATTTTAAAGTTGTCCATAGATACAGTGTTTTAAAATTAGTTCTCATGAGCATTCTCATCTTCCTTTTCAAAGCTTTGGATTGGTGATATGATGAATAAAACCAAATCACCATCTTTCGTCTGAAATCATGATGATTTGTTCTACTGAAAGATCCAGTTGAGTTTGAGCTTGATAAGGAAACAATTGCCTTGTTTTGTTTAACTTTTCTTTTCTTTTCTGTAGGAAAGTGAAGAAGCAAAAAAATTAAGGGAGGAGCGGCTTGCTCAGTATGAATCAAAGAAGGCCAAAAGTAAGTTATCAGCCTTTCAGCAGTCCTTAAATTTACTCAGTCCTATTTCCTAGATTAACAGCAATCTCGCTAAGCTCACTGCATATAAGTATTACAGACATCTTTCTTATTACAGCTATTACTTTGATTTAAAATATGTCATTAACAGTTCAAATGTCTGAATACAGCTGAAGATGCATTCCCAGGATTATAGAAGTAGTACAACATGCTGCTTAGATCATGTGTTATTCTGTCAATGGTGAAATACTGACTTCTCTATAGCAAATACAGGATTCCACAGGTACTGGCCTGAAACTGTTCTGTGCTGTAGCAGTTGCAGTATTCCAACTGTGGGAAAATAGCCGTCACGCTTGCAGAATGCTCGTTTCCTAACCAGGAGAAGAGAATTTCAGCGTGACGAACAATATCGTATCTTCTATTCTTTTCATATGCTGATTAAAGAATTTAATTTTACCTTACAGTTTAGAAGTTTTAAACATTTAGTACTGGGATACCATCAGCTTTTTAATAAAATAGAAACAGTAACATTTTTTGTTTGGGTGCTGTTATTAGACTGTAAGGAAATTTGTTACAATGCAGTTGCTATAAGTTCCTGAATTTACATAAAACAACCTCCTGCTTTTATTGAGTTATTCTTTGGTTTCTCTAGAACCAGCACTTGTTGCCAAGTCATCCATTTTATTAGATGTAAAACCCTGGGACGATGAAACAGACATGGCCAAATTGGAGGAGTGTGTCCGAAGCATTCAGGCTGATGGTCTGGTGTGGGGATCCTGTAAGTAACTGCCTGGTGATGGAAACACTAATGGCTTATTATTTTTAGAATATACTTCACATGATGAATTGCTTCTTAAATCATGTCCCCAGAAGTTGGTGGAGGTTCTTGTTTCCATTTCATGGAATAATGGGCTGTTCACTGAGAACTTCCGACTGGTAAACAGGTGGGGCCAGTCACGTTTCTCCACTGAGTGCCCCGGAATGGAATTTTGGCTGGGCTGTGGATTAGTTCACTGAATTCTGATGACCTGTGTAATTCACCTTACAACCATTCTCTCTGTGTTTGAGAGTCTGACATACATATAGAGGTGAATTGCTTCACCCTGTTGGACCTCTTAAGTAAAAGTCTTTCTCTTTATGCCTGATAGGCAGATGTAGATGGGCTAGCACTCTTTTTAAGGCATTATTTTGCATCAGTCATTGTTTTCCCCATCCCATTGTTCTGCAAAGGGTACACATCCACTGACACCCACATGGCTTTTAAATTTACCAGATTTCTCTAAGCTCCTTGCAAACATCAATGTCATTAGCACATTACCTTAAACTGTGTTTATTACTGCTTGCTGCTCCTGCATATGACAGCCTTCAATACAATGAGGTAATTTTCCTCATTGGAACCTATCAGTAAAGATAAGTTTCAATAAGGAAAAGATCAACTTTCTACTGCATCTCACACTTAAATGATGAATGTTGTAGGACAAGAGTTGTGTCAATCTGTAAATCAGGAGTCTGGTGGCACCTTTTCAGACTAACACATTTGATTAAAAGACATCACAAAAGAAGGTGCTACCAGATTCCTTCTGTAAAATGATGAACGGGGGAGGGCTGATTTCTCTTCCTCCTTCTAAATTCACTTCTTAGCTGCTGTATTTCAGTGAGATTGAAACAAGAGGGGAACTATAATTCAGGTTCCTTTATACTTGCTTCTACATATCACACTGAGCACCAATTATAGGGAAAAATGTACAGAGCAGATCATCAGTTTTAACAGCTGTTCTATTATCTTTCTAGCCAAACTAGTTCCAGTTGGTTATGGAATAAAAAAGCTTCAAATTCAGTGTGTAGTTGAAGATGATAAAGTTGGAACGGATATGTTGGAAGAAAAGATCACTGCATTCGAAGATTATGTACAATCCATGGATGTGGCAGCTTTCAACAAAATTTAAGTTGTGGTAGCTTGAGGAATAAAACTATTGCAGCAGAAGTGTTGTGTTTTGTTCTCTTCAGCTGTTCAACTTTTAAAAAGTGAGTTTACAACTGAGGCTGTGTAGGCTAAAAAGAAATACTTTAATTTGAATTTTTCAGTTCAGAGGCAGGAGATGGGTCTACCATTGTCCTGTCTTTCATGCTTGGGAGGAATTCCAAGTTGTGATTCTACCTCTGCTGAACCAAATCCCCTCTAATTGATTGAATAGCTCTTTACATGACATAATTGGTTGCTCTGACATTGAAAGTACTGAAATGGAGGAGTTTGAAAGATCCACTGCGTAAACAGAGTGGGGGATGGCTCATTTCATGGGGCTCCCTTCAAACTTAATAAATGTTATGAATGAACCACCTAAGGAGAAGCATCTTAAACCCACTATACCCTAAACAAATGGATCATCAAAGAAATCAACCCAGAGTTCTCAAGGCAAAAATAACCAGGCTCAAATTATCCTACTGTGGACACATTCTGCAAAGACCTAGCTCTCTGGAGAAGGCTGGAATGGTGGAAAGAAAGAGAAGAAGAGGATGTCCAGCAGCAAGGTGGATGGACTCGGGCACAGTGGCAATGAGTGCACTGTTGGAAGGCCTGAAAGACCAGGTTGGGGACATATTGTCATGGAGAAAATCAGTGTGGTTGCTAAGAGTTGAGAATGACTTGATGGCACCTAAATCAAATCTAATCACCTGGGATCATGGCAGAAACCACAGCTCTGGAACGCTTCCTGTTCCAGAATAATTACTTCTGGAAAACCACAATTGTTCCTGGAATGGCCAAATTGAAATAATTTGGAAGATAACTATTGAATGTTTAAGGTGATGTGAGGGTTCTGTTATCAGACTCTGAAGTTTCACATACTGCTTAAGGATGTCCTAAATGCAAAGTCCTAAGCTTTGGTTTTACTTTAGATCTATGTGTGAACCCAAGTATTATAGCTTATAAGTCATGATTTGTGAGATCCCCATCTAAATCTGTCTGGTTTTCATCACAACTTTCAGACATGAAAAACTGATTTATATCTCCTTATACACCAAAACAAAATATGAGATGATCTAGGATAGAGCTTTTGAGTGAAGCAGCAGGCATTTAGGGAATATAGGGTGCAGTGGATGTGCAGTTGGAGTGTTAAGAAAAAAGATTGCTGGGAGGGTTATTGAACTCTGCCCTGGATCGGGGCTTCTGATGGAGTGATGGTTACCTGTGTACTGATAACCAGCTGGTTACCTTCCTCTAAGGCAGGGTTAAACTTTCCAGCATGGCAACCTCCTAAGGTGATAAATTACTTTCTGGCACCCCCTTGAATATATACAGAGTAAACAAGCTGCTGTGTTTTGCATAGTTTTGACAGATGACTGGACCCACAAAATTAACCATCTATCAACTCGCTGAGGATTTGCCCATCCATGCCTGCTGTGGGCTTGCTCAGGACAAGCTTGAGCAAGTTTTAACAGTGATCTTGCTTTGTGTGCACCTGCGCTGTCAAAATTTGCTCACCACTTTGCCACCTCTCAAAACTTTGTTGGGACTTTGTTCCCTGCTTTGCTTGGAGAAGTCTGTCCATACAAAATAGGGAGCAGAGCAGACAGCAAGTTCTGGCACAGGCCCATGGTGTGCGTGTTTAGGCTTACTGGCATTGGCTGTAGAGCAAGGACATCCCTTCCTTAACCGTCCCAAGGGCAACTTGCTTTCACTTGCCAAAAGCCTAGTGCAAGCAAGGCAGCAGCATGGTTGATCCTGAAACTGGCCTAGCTACTGCGGAAGGAGGCTGAGGCTCTGGATCTCCCCATCACTGGCCGCATCCCCGTGGCAGCTGACAGTCAAGTGGGAAACCAGACCTTTCCTTTCCTTGCTGCTCTAAGCTTGTGCTTTTTTTGCCCCTCTAAGGGCTCACTTGTGGAGGGGGAACATAATCCCTTCCTTCGCCCAGCAATTCAGCTCTTATTCCAGGGTTTGCTCCCCAAATAGGTGCAGCAAGAAAAAACATTGCCTGTGACCCTTCACAGGATTGCAATCGATTGTTACAGAATTCCTGCTCTAATGCAACCATCCCAGACTCAATTGCAAGGCATTCAATAGGGTATCTATCTCCTGGATCTCTGAGAGTGTAGAGTCATGGCAGAGGCAGTGTTTGCACTTGAGTCATTCTTTGCAATACACTTCTTTAAGTGTAGTCACAGGCCATTGATCAGGGTTCTGGCCTTGGTACTTAGAAAAGCCCTTGGGTAAACTCCAGGAGAACCTGGGCTCTGAAGCCAGGAGAACTTTGGCATTTTCACTTCATTCTGGAGTTGCGCAGAGACTGAAGCTTTTGGATTCTAAGGAAGCATTTGTGTTTGTCAGCCTGTGTCACCCAAAGGTGATTGATGTCAAGATCTCCTAATTGCAGAAATAGACCAGGCATAGGAGAGAACAGGCCACAGCCAAGAAGGGACTGGACCATCCAGTAGAGGCTTCAGCAGTAGCAGCAGCAGCCAAAGCCCTTGGCAGATGCAAGCATGCCCACTTCAGTTTGGGGCTACATGGTTGGGACCTTACCAGATGAAGAGAAGTGCTATCTGTTGGCCAGAGCAGGTCAGAGGAAGGTGGATCCATTCCAGTTTTGGGCTACCAACACCAAAGTCTGGCCAGAGCCAGCAACGTTTACCTGGTAGAACCTCTGCTGTTCCCCAATCAGTGTCACAATCCAGAGGGTATTATTCAGGGCATGGGATGTGGTGTTCCCCACTGCTTGTGCTTGAATGCTGACTTGGTAGAGCAACTTGTCTCCCTTAAAATAAATCTCCTTTTGCAGGATGTCACTGAGCTGCTACTAGAGGGGGACTGAGAGTTAGGTGCTGATATCACTTTCCAGATATGGCTAGTGGTGAGAGATGAGTGCTGTCCCAAGTTAGCTACGACACACCTTGAGCAAATCACTCCTATTGGAGCAGGTTATACTGGATTATGTCCCTGGCTTATGTTACTTGAGAGGTGCATGTGGGATGATGAGTCAGTTATATAGTGAGATGGGCAGCATATAAATTTGATAAATAAATAAATATAAATATATGCTATACACACAGCTTACCTGACTGTCCCTTTCAGTACTTCAGAGATGGAAGTTTACACTGAATGAGACTCCATGTGGAATCTAATCCCTGCACCATCTGAGTTTCAATGGAATTAACCCATCATCTCTACCATGGCTGCCTTTCCTCCCTCAGACCCATTGCCATGGCCTGCCTACCTTCATGCATGGCCAATGAGGATGTTGCTGGCTCTCAGTCTCTGGCCCAGTTGATTCAAACTAGGTGCTCGAGTGCTGAGGCAAACATACTTGCATATAGCACAAAGATGTTCTAGCACACAGCCAAGAAAAGAAAAAGAGGTCTCTTCTTTCCCACTCATCAGGCCAGTGGCTGAGTGCCAGGAAAGTAAACCACTAGTGTTCTTTCATAGACTCCTGTGGGGTGTCAACATGTGTGGCCCTCAAAAGAAAAGCAAGTAGAATGTGGCAGGTAATATCAGGCATCCGTTTGTATATGTGCTTCAGTGCATAGACAAATGTCGGATGAGATGTGAATGCCAAAAGGTAGCATAATGTTGGTCTACCTGGCCTGCTAAACGTGTGCAAATGCATTCTGTAAAGTTCTTGGATCCCACTTATATTAAGATCTAGAATGCCTTTCAGTATGCAGTGAGCATGTTGTCATCTTCATAGGCGCTCTGAAAGCTCCATAATCAGTAGGACAAAGTACACACGAACACCTCACTCTAGCAAGCTATCATCAATGTAGTTATCTTCTTCCCCCAAATGCTACGCTGATGGTTTTGATGGGTTTTGTGCTTTTAGAGTTTTTGACTTTGAGTGCATTTGAAGAACAAATGGGGCGCTGGTTGGTTGGCTTCTGCTTTTTTAGTGGTGTTTGTTCATCTTTGTATTCTGAGCATTGCATTTGCTTATGCCTCTTTCTCCGTGGAGACTTTGGAGGGCATTTTTAAACACCCCAAAGGCTTACTAGTTGGCTTGCTAACCTTAGGGATATGTGCAGTCTTGGATTCTGCTGATGCAATCTATGGTATGTTTTGGTGCAAAGGTATGTTTGAAAGTATTGGTTTGAGATCTGTTTGCTGCATTTCTTCAGTCTCTCCCTTTGGCTCTGAAAGTGCAAAAAGAAGGGTTGTTTGCTGAGCAAGGATGCAAGCATGACTCATGATTACTCTTTTGATCTATTAAACCAATGTACTTTACATTTAAGATGTAAATGCTGGCATCCAGGCAGGCAAGGATTGACTTGAATTTGCTCCCTGGGTGGGCCTCACTCCCAGGCGGCATCTTTCTTGCTCTCTCTCCCATTCCTCCCCCACCGCACAGTAAATCTGCACTGCAGATGAACCTTTAAAATCCTGGAGTGAAGGAAAAATCCATGTTCCTTACCATTTGCAGGGTAAGGTGGGGCATAGGCAAGAGGTTTATTCTGAAACATTTTTAAAAGCAAGTTAATAGACTGACTATGTGTGAAACAAGCAGCACAAATCTCTCTGGGTTAATCAGAAGTAAAGTTTTATTGGAAGTGTTTGCAAAGGCTGGTGGGCTTCGTTGCAAATAAGAAGCCACACTTCTTACAGATTTCAGCACGTTTTACGTTCATTTCTCCCCATTTCCCCATTGGCTGAGGGATACTCTGAGGTTACAATCTTTAGCCGCCCGCCTACTTCTTGTTACCCCCCTTTCTACAGACCCCTACATACTACATACATTACATCTTCATGGTAAATAGGTGATTAGCTATGCGGAGTGTGGTTTTTGTTATGGTAATGAAGGTTGGGACGGCAAGAGTTCACTCATTCCTAAAAGATCTCTGTTAAGTGTCACTTTAGACAGGTCAAACTGCTCCAGACTGGTTTTCTCACCTCAACTCATCCCAGAGATATCTCCCCCTCCTCATTTCCTGTGGCTCTTGGGGCCGCTTGATTACCATGGCAATGTCTCCTGATCTCCTAGTTTGAGATAGAGCGTTTGGCAGCTAGGTACCTAATATTGCAGCTGCACTTTTAGCATGCTCAAGTTACTATTTCTTTGTCAATAATAACAGATATTTTATCCATCTCTCACAACTAGAATTGAATACTTTCTGCCAGGATGTCCTAATGCCTAGAGGATGTAACTGATTGGAAAGGATTTTTCTCTCTCTTCAGAAAAGGATCAAAAACCTGGACATCCTACTAGTCAGCTATGTTCCTTTCAGTTAGCATACACACAGGGCAAATGATAGTGTTCTCTGAGTTCAAAGAAGGCCACAGCTAGAAAGCATGGGCTGTAAAACTCTGGATAAGCCCTAGATCAATGTTTCTCAACCTTGGCAACTTTAAGATGGGTGGACTTGAACTCCCAGAATGGCTGGCTGGGGAATTCTGGGAGCTGAAGTCCACCCATCTTAAAGTTGCCAAGGTTGAGAAGCACTGCACTCGATGATAGCAACCAGTAGAGCTTTCTGTATCTGTTTCCTGCCATTAGTGGCTGTCTGGATTTGCACATGAGTCCCCCGGGGTGAAACACTCAAATCCTGATTCAAGCTTTGTTTTGATGAAACTCAGAACACGCACATTGGTTCACATTTTTTTTCTGCCAAACCACGAGCAATATGAATCACTGTGCTGGAACTCTCAGGATGCAATGTTTTGTTTTACTGTCAAAACAAAACACATTTTCTGCTTTATGCAGGCCTCCATTCCATTTTACAGTTTTGGCTTAAAAAGAGAATTTGCTATGAAACTTTCCCCACATAGAAAACTACATGGTTACCCAGCTGTGCATTCTATTCAGGATAGGCATAAAGTATGTTAAATTGCTTAGTTCTGGACATTTGGTAAAATATTCAAGCACTTGCCTTTCTAGGGCCTGGCTCACGGGAAAGGTCTGTGTAGAAAGATGCAGAACTCCACAGCTGAATAGACTAAGCAGCATCAGCAGATTCATCTTGATTGGTGACAGTCAAGATTAAGTATCTTTTGGCTTCCGGTGGGAACATGGTGGCTTAAACATCACTCTGTGAGAAGGGAGATGACACCACAATGTGCTCCGGATTAAGGAGGAAGTGAGGAAATTGACCCAGCCATTCCTCAAAAGCTAATTGCAGAGACAGAAGCTTCTGAGAACAGCTTTCAAGTTGAGTGGCTGGGAGGCAGGGGTCCCTCTTCATTCGACGCTGCAGTGCAGCCTAACCCTAACATCTGGATTATAACTATTTTTCAGCTTAAGAGAGACCTTCCTTCACAACAGATAAGTAAATCTCTTGGGGCTTATCCTTATTTCTGGGACTATATTTTTAAATGAAGAAACAGAACTTTAAATCAAGCTGATTAATTCACAAAAAGTTGGAGGAAAAGTGGAATTTAAAAGGGAGTTAAAATTTACTTACAGTGAAAAAGGGAGATTGATTTGTTAAAAGTTTATTTTTCTATGAAACTCCATTTGCAGCAATGAGGTTTGCCTTTTCTATGGGAAAGTTTCTTGTTTTGTTCAGTTCTGCCTGCTGACTGGTGGGGCTTTTAAAACAGAAGTAGACTGTAACTTGATTCCTGTGTGCTCCCTTTGAGGCGAGCGCTTGGGCCTGCAATTCCAGCTTGAAAGACACTAGAGGGCAGAACTGCAGTTTACTTTTGCTTGTAATTACTGTAATTATATCCTGCTATACATTTTACTTGTCTAAACAGGAAAAAAGAAGAAATAGCTAAAAGAGGTCCTTTGGAGCAGCCATTAGATGATAAAATAACTCCTTTAAGTTTATTCCAGTCAGTGTTTGATGAACTAGGAGCTAAATTTAAGTCCTTTGAAAAAAAGAGGAAAGAGGTGATAAGATGATTTACTTTGAAAAAGAGGTGGAGACTGAATCAAATGTGGAATTAGAGTTCAAAAAAAAAATGTTGGACTATGAGGGTGATATGAATAAAGAAGTTGTGGATTTAAACATGGATTTAAGATGCCCACAGGATGATATGGAAAAAGATGGCAGAATGGATCTACAAACGGAATCAACTGATGTCACAATGTTCAATGGGAACAAACAAATAATGGAGAAGAGCAACTTGGAAAAAATTTTTATCTTGGATTTGCAAAAGGAATGTACTGCATCGGTGAGGCTGTTCCTGGGAAGAGACAAAGTACTGGAGATGTTTCTGGGAGAAGACAAGGAGATGATGGGGAATGAACTTGTGGGACATTATATGAAAAGTTTTAAAATTAAGCTTTTTAAAAGTAAACAGAAGGTTTACAAAGTGAACTTATTGAACTATGGTTAACATATATGCTGAGGTTTTGGGTAGTTATTAATGGGATTTGTTTTTGTGACCAGGACTGAATGACAATATTTTAAGGATTTTGGTATAAAGTTAACTAAGGTTAAAATATATTTGTTCTTACATTTATGGAATTTATATTCTTATATAGGACAATAGTAGTACGGATTTTATATGCATAAATGTGGAAGGATATGACATTATCTATCATTTTATTTTTATACATGATAACGGCAGCAAGGTTTTTAAAGGCATAGAGTTGGAAGATAAGACATTATCTATAGTGGAAGAATGGTTTGTGAGGTTGATGGAGTTGGCTAAGATGGCAAAATTGATGGTTTTGACTTGAGATAAGACATTGTGTAATTTTAGTGTCAATTGGATTTTTTTTTTTTTTTTTACTTTTTGCAGGACATAGAAAAATGAAATTATGTTATACGGGTCTGATGATTAGAAACGTTATGGGGTAATAAAAATAATGGAACTTATGTGTTAAATTTAGAGCAAGAGTCTGACGTATATTGTTACTTATAGCTGTTGCGGGGAGGGTCAGAAGTCAATTCTTTTTTGTTTTTTTCTTTTCTGCACTTTTGCTTTTTACTATTTTCTAATTTTTTCAATTCCTTTTTTTTTCTTATTTTCTTTCTTAATATTAGTTTTGATTAGTTTTTACTGTTTTTTTAAAAAATATATTAGTTATTATAAAAAATAATTAAGTATCTTTTACTGGGGAACTCTAGGAAGAAAGAGTCTGCCAGTGAGGCTTATACTCATTTCCCACCCCCATCCCTTGGGTAATGGAACTAATGATTTATTTTTTGTTTTTTATTTATATTTCAAATTTGGTCACCGCCCATCTCACTAAAAAGTGACTCTGGGCGGTTTACAGTAAAAATATAATTAATTATATATTAATTATATATACATATATTAATTATATAATTAATGTTACATCTGATTTGATTCATTAGAAATGTTTGGTTGCAGATGGTTTCCTGAACCCAAATCTTACACTGGACAGCTGGACTTCAAATACTGTGATCGGACAGGTGGTGTCAGCCCCACTAGAAGGACCAAACCAGGAAATCAACTCCACAGGAAGGCTAAAATTACTTTTATTGAGACTGGCTATAATAACAGAACCTTGCAAGTCTGCTGTTCCTCCTCCTCCTCCTCCTCCTCCTCCTCCAGTGAATCAGGGCGGTGTCTGCCTGAGATGCTTCTCAATATTATCTCCTTGTTCTGGAATTAAAACATACTTCAGACCCTTTGACTAGGTAACACTTCCTGCACATCTCCATCAAGATCATCTTCCCTACTTCCTTTCAGGTAGAGATTGTGACTCCACTGTTTCTCTTACACCTGTGTGGTTCCAAATACATAGTCCTATCTTTAGAGAAGAGCAAACTCTTTTGGTAAAGGCTCTCTGTCCCGTGAGTGCATTTTCACTGGAGCGTTTCAATTACAGTAAATTTAAAACTGCTGTAATTTAATCCAAGCAGAAAGTTTCTCGGTGACTGTGAAAGCAAAACAGGTGACATTAATGGCACAAATGTTTCAATGGACAGCATTCAGTGTTGCATCTTTTGGCTTGAAAAAATTCCCAGCCTTTCTGGTCTATAAACATGAGGAATCTGAAAATTGCCCTGAGGTAGAAACTGTGGTCTTAATTCAGTGTCATCGATCTGAATCTCATTCATACCATGGTAGCTAAGAGAACTTGATCTGAATAAGACAGCTTTGTTTGAAAAAGAAAAGGCAGTATCTTTTGACTGCAGACCTTGTCCTATTGGGATGGATTAATCGCCCTGTTAGTTTACAGTCAGTGCCAATTCGCAAAACCTCACGGATGTGCAACCTTTTGCTTCTAGCCTGCACCTATTTTAAAACTCCATACTTGGTCATGGCTCATTAGGGTAGGTATCTCTTCTCAAGACCTCACTGATTGTCTTTACATGGAGCAAACTATACATATTTGTTCTTCTTGCCTCAACTACCTCATAAAAATCAACCCAGTGTCTCAAGAAACTATATTTGAATCAAGGAAATCAGACTTGAATTCACATGCCTGCTCAGTCATTAAATCATCTAGATGACTGTAGAGAAATGAAGAAGGCATAGATGGTGAACTATTCTGATATGGCCTAATGGCTAATGAATAAAGCAATATTATTATTGGTAGTGGTGGTGGTAGTGGTGGTCACACAGTCAGCCAAATGTTTAGACTGGATTTGGCATTTTTGTCCACCTATCAAATCCTTCCCAAGGACCTGGGATAGACAGATGTTGTTGTTTGATTAAAGATATCATCACAGGATATAAGCTGTTCCAAGTAAAGCTGCCTTTTGCAATTGACTGATGGTGATTTTGTCAGTGTTGATGGTCTCCAAGTAATACTCCAGATGTTTTGGGTTGTATCCAAGGCACCTATTACTATTGGTACTATCTTTGCTTGCTTTTGCCACAATCGTTCTATTTCTATTTGCAGGTCTTTGTATCTTGTGATTTTCTCCAATTCTTTCTCTTCTATTCTGCTGTCTCCAGGTATTGCAATGTCCACTATCCAGACTTTTTTGTCTGTCTTATCAACAATTGTTAAGTCTGGAGTGTTGTGTGGCAGGTGCTTATCTGTTTGGATTCTAAAGTCCCAGAGCACTTCAGCTTCTTCATTTATATTACTTTGTCTGTTTTGTGGCCCCACCAGTTCCTACTTGCAGGCAAATGGTATTTCTTGCAGATATTCCAATAAATACCATTTGCCTGCAAGCAAAGACTGGTTATTATTATGTATTATTGGTTATTATTATTTTTGGTGGTGGTGAACTGCTACTTTGAAATGGTTATAAGCGAACATCCTATGTGCCAAGACCAATTCTAGTCCAGCTCTCTGCCTGCTTCATGGTGTTGTGACAGGTTAGCCCTCTTCTATTTGTGCAGTGAGATGATCAGTGCTACCTCCAAAGCTACTGTTGGGATGTTCATAAAGCTATTGTTTTCTACTGTTAGGTTTGGCAATTTGGACCTTGGCAAAATTTTTAAAAAAGGATGATACTTTGTTCTTTTGGAGTGGGGGGAATGCATTCATTCATTCATTCATTCATTCATTCATTCATTCACTTACTTACAGGGTTTATAGACAACTCCAATCAACTGACTCTGAGCAGTGTACAACTCCCCAAATTCATAATTTGGAATTAAAACAGATAGTAATCAAATTTAAAACAAAAAACATACCCTGTAATTTTGTGTACAACATAATCCTTTAGGACTGAACATCAATATAGGTTGGTTGCTTTGTGGAAAGAGACTTTAAACTGCTTGGTTTGGACTTTATTTTTTAATTATCTGCACATTGATGAAAATATCTTAGTTTGAGGGATGGAGGGTTAGAAGTTAAACATCATAGGTGTCTTTCTGAAAAAGGTGCTGAGTAGAGCCACATGGAAGAGCAGGTGTAATACCTCTGCTTCAGCAGTTTGTTGGTTTCCCCACCCCACCCTCCAAGCACCTGAAAAAGCAGGAAAAAAATAACTAAATAAAAATCCTCAAAGAAAAGACCTGTCCCAGCAATCTGCATAGACATATGGATCTCTTTAGCAGAAAGACAGAAAACAAGTGGTTAAAAATGCTTTCAGTCTTATCAGGGATAAAGTTGTCTGACACTGACATCAATGATTTATTTTTTTTAATCTGAGGAATGAGTAAGCCATTTAAATCTTTCCAAAGCTGTGAGAGACTAGGTCTACTAGCAACCCACTGGGAATCAATTGATCAAATTAACACAAATGGTATGTAACGAGGGAGGCAATGGAAGGGAAGATCTATGGAACAGCTCCTCTACCATGATGTCTCCTTGCTTAAATATGCATTCAGATGGGTAGAAGTTGGAATATGTCTGGAATCTGAATACTCTAAGATGAAATTCTGGGTGATCTACAGAAGATGGAATACAATGAATTAACAGATGGAGCAAGTCTTGGAGTTGTAATCCCAACATATCTGAAAGACACCAGATTGAGGAAGCCTAGGTTAGCTTATGCTGGGATCACATATCACACTTTACCATAATCCATCAAGCCATGACTTGTAGTGATGTTGAGTTCACCCACTGATGAGAGATGTTATCAGTCTAATTCAGCCATTTCCAAGCTTGGGTTCCGGTTGTTGGACTAAAACTTCCATCGTCAATAGTAGAATGTGATCATCCAACTTGGTAGGTGATCAAGGCAACTAAGATTTTCAAAAGACATTCTACTACTATCCTTGTAGTTTGCCATTCAGCTTCATGATTTATTCTGGCAAAGTCACAGTGCCTCAGTCACGGATTTATTATCATTTCCAACATATTCAAATTTGCAAGAATAATTATGCATATGTTCTCTGTGTATATTCTCAGTTAAGAAAAATAGAGTCTGGGGGCAAAAAAAGATGTGATAACTGTAGCCATGCTTTTCTGAACATGGACCTCTTGCTATAACATGGAAAAAAGAAACTGATCTTTGAATATCAGGTGGGTGTGGTTGAAATATTACTTAGGTCAGTCTAAAATGGATTAAGGAAAACAAGCCAACCAAAACCTCAATCAACATCTCAAACTGGGGAGCTCAGCTGCATTCTAGGATTAACAGATAGCATAATGGGCATTAAGGAGACATTCTAGGAAATATTTACACATGTTGCATAAGAGAAACAACAAAGGTTAGGACTCAATTATATTGGGTTGATTCTAGTTTAGCTTGATATATGAAACTACTCTCTGTGGTATGTAAGCCATGGTTTATGTGTTAATATATCATATGAAGCTAGTTGTGGTTTACTCAATAAACAATGATTTAAAAATTCTTTAAATAAAATTGGACAGGCAGAAAAAGCATTCTTTATTCAGAAGGGAAGAGAAGGAGCTGATGATTTAAATCAGCTGGCAAGTTTGTTATTTCTTTTTATTTGCAATAACAGTGGTATTCTGTTAGTATTACAAATAAGCCCACGTGTATTTTGGAAGTTTTGCAAATAAAACCACATCCAAAGAAAACAAATTAATCTAAAATTTATTGCCTATGTTGTCATTTTAATTTGTGAACACTATGATCCATCTTAACATATTGCAGAAAATGTTGTTCTAAGCATTTTCTACCATGCATCTTCATGAAACAGAATATGGAAAAAATACACACATAAAAGTTGTTTTCTACAAATGGGATAGAAATATGGTTCCAGGCACAAAGGATACAATCCTGAACAGTTAAGTCCTGATGTAATCAATACCCATTCTATAATTCTTACTGCAATAAAGCCAAGTGACAAAGAGCTTACCAATCACCTTAAGGAGGGTGGTCAAAAAAGGGCACTTCCACATGAAGGCTTTATCCCATTTTGGAACTCGTTTTGGCATCATATAGCTTTAAGGACTGAGTTCAGGAGAGGAACAGCTCAGTGGCAGCTTATTGGAGAAAGCTGGTGTATTGAGTGCCATGTTATCTCTCTGTGGAGCTTGTGGGCGCTCTACTTTTTCATTGCCTGGACCTCTGACCTCACCCCTAGCTTCTGGGTTGCAGGCAACTCCCTTCAGTAGGGCTTCAGCATTCTGTTCCTCTCTCCTCCTCCTTGCTCTCTATTCCAGCCACTGAGAGAACTATCTGGTTGCCAAATGCCAAATACTGTTCTTTCACCATTGTACTATAACAGCTGGCTGTTAATGCATGTAGCCAGACAAATGCATGTACTGAAAACATGCTGGGAGAGAGGGCACCAGCAATTTATTTCTTTTATTCATGGAGAGGAAGAGAGAGGGAATGTTGTTGCTCTGGGCTCTGGAGTAGCTTGTAGCAGAACACCGGCTGACCTCTCTGCATTCTCCTTTGATCAGACGGAGGCTAACGGTGTTCCACGCAGGCTCTCAGCATTTGGAACTCTGTAGTTGTGACCATGACTTCAGAACAGCTTTGAACTGCATTGGAACATTTGGATGGTGGGAGCACTATTAGTATGGAAATGCTCCCCAAAGGAAGATTAAGCAGATGTGGAATAGAGGCAAGAATTATCCCGTGAACAGGGGTCAGCACTCAGTCTGAAGAACTTTCACAGTGCTGTGAATCTGGTCAGAAAGCCATGAGTGGTAGTGGCATGTAAGCCATTTTATGATTGCTTATGATTACAACTATCTTCATTGCATGACTCTTTGATCTTTAAAAGCCCCCTTCATTTATAAATACCATTTTCCTTCTGCTATATTACAAAAGTTGCTAGCACGCACCTTCCTTCTGAAAATACAAATATTTCCGTGGATTTCTGTGAGTGTAAACCTTTTAATGGCCCACAAACATCACGGATAAACATCTCACTTTAATCATAGGCTGCCCTGCAAAATGTTAACATTATGTGCAGCTCTAGTGGTATATAACCTAACAAGCTGTATTAATCATTGAGATAATTTGTTTGCAAGATTACTAATTCAGGTGCCTCCCTGAAAGCAATAACATAAAGCTCCTTTAATATATGTAAATGTACATATCCTAGCAATAGCAGTAACAAAAAGAGATCAAATTGTGCTTACATTGTACATTTTCATTTGTGCCAGAAGTATGATAGAGAGTATTACTATAAATATTGTAAAATAGTGCATTTTAGGAGAAATTATAATAATACTTCCTCATACATATATAGCACCAGACTATAGTCGGCGCTGAGATCCCCACCAATACCAATTTTACTTTGAAGAATGATGAAAATAAGGCAATACTATGACACAGAATCTGCTTCAAAATCTTATGTTTTTACAAAATGTCTTTTTTTTCCTTCTTGTGTGTGTTTCCCTTTCTAAACATTTTTAATCTCAGCCTTGAAAGTTCACAGAGTTGAAACTGAAAGGATTTCTTTGCTTTTCCAGTCTGAGATTGCTCCTTTCTTAACTCCTAAAGGATGAACAGTGAGAAAGACAGGCTGCAGAAGCATTGAGTTATTACACCTGCAAGCAACATGTTGGGGCCTTCAGCCATACACTTACATTGATCCAAGTCCCATTAAACACAGTGTTCATCACTATTTGGCTGGTAAGAGTCATCCAAACACCTTGAAATGATGGGTTAGCAGTCATTGTGCAATTCTTGTGCCTGCAACATCACAATAGGCAGGAGTTAAAGAGAGGCATACTGTATATGCTCTGAGAGCCCTGTCAAAAAGTAGAGCTACTTAAGAGAGCCTGTAAAAAAAACTCATCTACCATGCTCATGTACATATTTGTACCAAGACATATCTTAATCTGGGGATATATTTAATGTAGCTTACAAAGAGCGATGTAGTCACCGCGACCTTTCCTCCAGGGGCTGTTCTCCTGGGGCTTCAATCAACTGCAGACTCATGGAATTCTGAACATGATCACTCACTGTTGTAGATTGGCTGACTTCCCACAGAGTATGTTTGACCAACTCTGAGAATGTCACACTAAAACAGGATGAGAGCTTCTTACTGAGAAGGACATAAAGGATAGGGTTCAGGCAACTATTGATGAAGGCAAAGCCGACAGAAAGAGGGATGGCATCTTGAAGCAAATCATGAAAAGAGGCACTATGATGAGCTGACAGTTCCAGAATGCTAAATAAGTGATATGGGGTCCAGCAAATAAAAAAACCCAACACCACAGCAAGAATAGTCCAGAAGAGCCTGCTGGAGGTAAGTTTTGCACTTTTTTTAACCTGGCTGATCAGAAGGGAGTAACAAACAATCATAGTTAAGAGAGGAAAGAGATAGCCACAAATGAACCTTACCCACGTAAGTGCATGATGCCTGAGTACAATAAGATCAAGGTCATGTGGGTGAAAGTTGTAATAGCATATGGTGACATTTTTTGGTAATGTAAGTGTGTCTCTGAAATACAGTGCTGGGCTTCCAAGAACTGTAGCCAAAATCCAAATGAGTAGAATCAGGATCAAGGCATTCTTGAGGGTCCGATGCTTATAGGAGAAGGCAGGTTGGATCAGATGGACATAGCGGTCAAGGCTGATTGCTGTCAGGAAGAAGACACTGGCATACATGTTGAGCAAAGCAATAAAGGAATTTGCTTTGCACAACCATTTCCCAAAAGGCCAGTGGAAGCCCATGATGACATATGCAATATAAAGGGGCAGGAACAAGACAAATATTAAGTCTGCAATTGCCAAGTTGAGGAACCAGATGGAAGTAACTGTCTTATTCCATCTGAAGCCCATAATCCAGATAACTATTGCATTGCCAGGTACTCCTAAGAGAAAAGCCACCATCTGTAGCACAAGAGAAGCAATTTGTGCATAACTGAGATAGGACTGAGGTGGTTCATCTTCTTCATAATTCTCAAAGTATTCAGTAAAGTTATCTTGGTACAGGAAGTCCGTTGATGACATCACCACACTCTGTCTCCTGGGAACTTGGGTCTGAGTGAAAAGGGATAGAGCAAGTAGTTACAAGTATGACAATGACACTTTAAAGCAACTTGCTGGTAATTATAGGCTCACAAATGCAGCTCAGTGATTCAACCATGCATGACAGTCTTTAAATACTGATCCGCATGGTAGATGGACTCTTAAATAAAAGATATGAGAATGCAATGTGTCAGGAAACAGCAAGATATCAATGTACCAACTTTACCCAACATAACAATGCCCGGCACAATTCATCTGGACCACCTCATGTTCATGTTTATAACTAGTGTTTTGTCCAAGGACATGGAAGATTGCTTGAACCTTGGAAGTGTGAGTCCAGTTGAGGAAAAAGCCTATCGGTTTGTGCCAGTGGCTTCTGCTTATGATTTGAATACTTTTTTTAAAAATTCTCATTGTATATATTTCCAGAGACACCTTGCCTTGAGTCTCATTGACGCTTCTATAAATGGATGTTGTAATCTATTACATTTGGAAAACAAGGGGAGAAAACAGGCTGGGAACAGCTGACACAGATACTGCCTGCCTCTCCTTTCAGTGCTTTTCCCCTAATGCTTTCTGTGATGTTGACAGGATTCACACATACACTAAATCAGTTATAATGTGCTTTGTTTGGTCTGACTTAACATGATGTGTGAATGCAGGCTTGCAGTTTTTACTTCTTGATCTGTGGCTTGGTGTGAGGCATGAATTTAGCCAATTCTGAGAGATTCACAAAGTATGATTAAGCAAAGTACAGCTCTGCATGTGAAAGTCCATCGTTTCTGTAAAATACATGGTGTTGTGGTTAAGGCATCAGGCTAGAACCTGGGAGACCATGAGTTCTAGTCCCACCTAGCCAGCTGGGTGACCTTGGGCCAGTTGCGCTTGCTCAGCCCTGGGAAGGAGGCAAGGGCAAACCCCTTCTGAAAAACCTTGCCAAGAAAACTGCAGGGACTTCTCCAGCCAGTTGCCAGGAGTCAAAAACTGACTTGAAGGCACAAAAAAATAAAATAAAAATTGTATATGGAGAAGCAGTCGTATTGAAACATGCATTAAAAGCAGCAAGAAGGAAAAAACATAGTACCTCTCAAGAATTGGGAAGCTTGGCTGGTTATTGCTTGTCTAAAGTATTTGAGTCAACAGCTATGGGGTACTGTACTATAAATACCTACAAGAGAAATCAAAAGTGGTAAAGCATGAAAAAAATGGAAATGGTCAGAAAGCAACCTTGTTTAAAATAGAAATTCTTTACTGTCTGGAAAAATAAAATAACAATTAAATTAAGAAGAGACACTTCTTTCCAGTGTATTAATTGCTGCAATACCTTCCCCTCTACAGAACTCTCCCGAAAGTCAGATGTTTGCTACTCTATGAACGCCATGTCATTAAAATTTAAGTGAACTCTTTACAACCCCTTTTTTAAAGGCCATAACCAAATATCAATTTTTCTATACTGGAGACTTTTCAGGGAAAATCAAAGGCATTTATTTACTCCTACTACAATCTGTGCCTCATCTCCTAACCACCTTTATTTTGATGTATGGCTGTTATGGGCACCTTTTCCCAAACAATTCAATGTACATTTTGGCATAAGGTATATTTTTAATTGCAAGCCTAGAGGGTGGAAGAAGCAGTTGCCTTAATTTTAAAGTCACAGGGCATATATAGAAACCAGGCACACTTTCCATCTAAGTAACTACAGCCATAGTCTAAAAGTAAACTACAGCTTTGCTCACTTTAACACAGTAGCACCCATCGCTACTAAGATAATTTGCATACAGTGGAACTTTACTTTCTGTTTTTAAGTTGTAAGGATCCTCTTCTATTTGTTTAGGTTGCAACCTTATGCAAAACTATCTGGGAGTAAAACCTATTCAACTCAATGGTGAAGTTTAAGAACAGCTTTTGAGATGTCATGCATTGAGAGTCATACTACTGAAAATTTCCATATGCCACTCAACCTCATTAAGTTTAATTAACTTCATTGCTAAATAATCAAAACATGCAATGCAGATGTACTTAGAACAGCATGTGCAAGAACAGCTTGCTGAATTGCACAGAGAGGAACACTTTATGGGGCAATTTTGCCAATTATGTTAGAAACATCAATAATAAAACCAGCTTGACATACTTTCATTTTATTCACAGTGAGAAGATTTTAGATATTACTTACTGTACATTGGTTTGTATTGTGAATATAGCCTTGCATTAAATGGTCCCCTCATATAAGGAACATCTCTGTCACATTTTTAACATACTTGTTCAACTCAGCTGCTGGTTAAATTGCCTGACTCAATCCTGACTTAATGAGCTGAGAAAGGATCCAGTTAAGTGAATAAATATATTTAACTTTTTTCTTCTCTTTCTCCTTTTTAACAAACATGCCACAAGTTGATCAGTAGGTGATTTTTTTTTTTTTAACAGTAGCTGCCTTTAGTGTCCTCTGGGCAGAATGCATTACCATGTGACGGAGCATCTAGAAGACTCTGGGAACAAGGAGGAGGACCATTGCAGAGGAAGGGAGGAAGCATAAGAAAGAGACTTAGAGTAAGTCAGCCTTCATTACACAGGTATAAGTTGAACTGGAAAACTGCTTTGGAAGACTTTCAAGATTCTGTCACATTACCCTACCAGCAATAAAAATCATTCTAGAAATCCAAGTGGTTCTTGTGTCCTGAATTTACAGCCTCAACAGGTCTGACAATTAATACTGTTATTAATTGAAATTAACAATGACAACATTGTGAGGAAGGAGAATGAGCAGGATCAAGTCACAGGAACACACAGGGAGGAATTTAACCTTTCTGTTGTGGTCCTGCCAACCCCCCACTCCATTCTGTTAGTACGACTAGAAGGTTTCTTTACAGTGCCAACATTAACTTCAGTTGCAAACAAAGCTTAACTTGAGAAATAGGACCATTCTAAAAATTGATTCATGGAACACACTTTTTTTTCCCCTGTAATGATAAACTCACAAGTTTTGCAAATTTGCAGTAGAAGCTATGCACAGAACAGGCTGGTTGATGTAGGTAACATCACTCATCTCCTTTTCCCCAGAATAGGTTTGCCTGGGCACACAGACAGATACACAATAAATGAGTTTTTAATCATTTGAAGTACAAGTAGCACTTTTCTGGTCTATAGAGGAAAAAGGAGCTTGCCTGAAGCACAAGGAAGAAGCAAGACTGACAACTGAATTGCAAATAGCTGCAAATCCTCCATCAGTACCACTGAGAAAGTGAGCAAGAGCAGGGGGAAAAGTCACACTTGCCCACTTAGAAGAGAAAGAGTGGCAACTCCTGCCCTTATTGTAAGTGAAAACGCAGCATCTTAATGAGCAAAGATTTTTGAAGAATGCTGATTCTGTCTTTGGCTTAACACAGAAGTGCAAAATCTCACCAGCAGTGTAATGATAACTTTTTAGTTAAGATCATTTGCATATGATCCCCAGTCTCATTTCCGTGACTCTCCAGGATCATAACTTGGCTGTGCTTTTGAAAAGTGTGTTCTGAACATCTCCTTGGTTATACAGATGGAACTCATATAAAATGTATATATTATATACCAGCGCAATCATCTATGTATCTGGCTTATCCAACATGGTGTACTCTAGATGCATTACACGACAGCTGTTATCATCCCAAGCCAGCACGGTCATAGCTATATTGGGTGGGACGGATGGGACTCCTAGCTCAACACATTTAAAGACAATCAAGAACGTCATATGCCAACTTTCTCCATTCATCTCCAGTCTTCCTTTCCTCCATCTGTTCACCCCAGTATATACCAAGAGTGAGCTTGCATTATCCACATCTTCTAACCAAGTAGAAGATTAAACTTTTTCTTTCAAATGTTAGTTTTAAGCTAAAATAATTTTGTTTAGCAGAGAGGGTGTGTGGGTCCAAAAGATAACTTTTGGAAGTATTTCAAAATGTGACATTTTGTCCAGGATGCAAGAGATATATCCATGTAATTCTCCCCAAGAGGATGAATTCTGCGCAAAACACCAGTACCACCCATATGAGTCATGAAAAAAATTGTAAAAATGAGCAAGTCATCTAAACAGCTGCAGTTGGAAACTATTTTGAGGTCAGAATGAATAAATGTTATTTTATTTTCAGTGAAAATAAAGTAGACTGGTCACTTTAAAGAAAAAGTGTATTTGCTACTTTTAGCAAGGAGCTCAGTCTTGTTGCCATTTTGTCAATATCTGCAATGATTTAACCCCAGGGCTTTTGGGTCACAAACATGCATATATAAAAGTATGTGCACAGACACAAATATGCATACATACACATGCATATCATTTTCTCTTAGCGTTTCCCCCATGTTTTCCTACACATTTTCAAACATCTGATATCTGAGAAGAGGATTTCCATTAAGCACAATCTTATAGATATAATCCATGATCCTAGGCAGTTAGAGTGCAGGAAAATTTTGGATAATGCAAATTGATACATTTTCTAATGATGAAGCAAAAACAGGTTCAGGGCAGACCCATAATATCACGGTGGAACCAAAACCTGGGCCTTCTAAGCAAGATCTATTCCCTAATTTAAGTTCACTCAGTCAGATTCCTCTGAGGAGCTGTCCCTCCTTTATCCTTGAGTATCATGCTCTTAACTACTGCAGGCAACATGCAAGTTAGGAGTGACTAGGCTTGAGAGAAATGGGCCCATCTCTTGAAAGTGATCCACTTCTCAGGAAAAAGGCACATGCAGTGAGAAGCAGCTCAGTGCAAGAGAATTAAAAGTCTTCAGTTATCCTTGAGATCTTGTGGTGACCAATGAATACCCACTTGCAGTCAAAACAGGTAATAGGGAGGATATAGCCAGTAAGTCAACAGAAACAATATTCCTACCAGATGAACCGCATTCTAGAGCAGTGTTTCTCAAACTTGGCAACTTTAAGATGTGTGGACTTCAACTCCCGGAATTCCCCAGCCAGTTGTGTGGACTTCAACTCCCAGAATTCCCCAGCCTAGCTAGGGAATTCTGGGAGCTGAAGACCACACATTTGAGAAACACTGTTCCAGAGAAAGCATAAAGCTCTATTCCTGGAGCTGTTAGAAGGGCAAATGAAAGGCAAACCCTTGATGACTTGGTTGTACTAGGAACTCCACAGTAAATAAACCATCTAATGGTTCAAGATTCTCATTTCTTTTGGCTATTAAGCTGAGAATCACTCTTAATGGAGGACAACCCATTGTGGTTTTGCTTTCTTCTCCTGGTAAAGTAAGACTGTATTTATTCATTGGGCTAATTGTAATTCTTTTATTTATTTTTTTAAAATTGCTAGTGGGATATATGAGCCCCTCATCAGAAATCACTTCCACTGATATAGATTATAACAAATTATAGCTATAATCCCTGAAGTATTGATATATAATTCTAGTCACAACTGGCAATCAATGGAAGGAGTATTTAAAAGTTGGAAGAGATTTGGGAACTGGCAAACCTTCAGAAATAGCAAGATGCTCTCCTGCTTAAGAATCAAATACTAAAGTTATCGTGTTTGACAGGGAGTACTGAGCATATGATTGTGAGTCAAATATAAATGGTGACACCCTCAAGAAAATAGATGTATTTGTGTATCCAGAACATTCATTAAAGATGGGAAAATGGATGGAGAAAACTTACAAGGCGCAAATGCTGACAGCAGAGTCCTGGATAGTATAAGATCTTTTGCAAGGAATGAATGCAAAAGCATCACTGTATAAGGGAGTGCTTCTCCTCACTTTGTTAAATGGAAGTGAGAGTGGGGAATGTCAGGAGAAACTTAAAAATGAATTGGGTGCACCAAGAATGGTTTACTGAAAAATGTTTATGGTAAATGAGATGAGATAGGGTCAAGAATGTATGAATACCAAATGAATGTGGATTGAATATCAAAGTGAATGATCGGGATGAGAAAAGTACATTGAGGTGGTTTGGTCATGTAGACAGAATGAGAATTGAACTGCAGAACAAATATATAAAAGAAAACCAAATACGTTGATTGGAAGGAGAAGAGTGAGAAAAGTATGGTTGCACAAAATTCATGAAATCTTTAAAAAGACAGGTGAACATTTAAGGATAAAAAGGCAATGTAGGAATAGCTTTATGAATATGGAGAAAGTAAAGACAATTGGGAAGAACAGAAAGGTATGGAAAGATATAGTGAATCATGTCAGTGTAAATTAGATTTAGCTATATTTCCTTTTCTTTTTTATCTCAGATTTTAATGTCTTTGGCTTACTATTTCTTACTTGTTTTCTGTGCTTTGCATAAAGTTGCTTATCCTGAAAGAGAATAGTATGATGGATGTATATGTATGATGCTGAACCTAATCTAATCTAACCATTCTTATATTGTGACTTTTAGCATTGTGCACTATTTTATATTATATTGCATGTCAATCTATAAGGAAATACTTTAAGTAGCTAAAAAAGAGTCATAGTCAAAATAATGAAGGTCAAGCACTTTGCACACGTAAAAGAAATCCTATAAACTGAGGGAATGTCATTTGTAATCATATGTCTCATTTAAGTGGTCTAGAGCATAGAGAATCACCAACAATCTACCATATTGAGGATGGAGATCAAATACTGATGTGAGAGTAGGAGAAGTTGGCACCTGGAGAAAGCTCTTGGTTGCTTTTGGGAAGCAACTTTGAATTCAGAGACAGTAAGACAGATGGAAAGGGAATGCAGACATGTAACTGTTGGAAGCCATGTTTGTTTGTTCGTTTGTTTCACCACTCCCCACATTCTAGGGTTTTGCAACGTGCTAGCAAAAGTATTATTAGATATCAGCTTCAGTGTAAAAAGCTCTGAGAAAGACAATGTGGAATTCTCCAGATGTTTGGGACTATAAATCCTTAAAGTCACATGCATATAGGATTCTAGAAACAGTAGTCTGGAATATCAGAATTGCTGATGTTAGCTTCTTCTGGGCAGCTAAGCAAGTCAGCTTCTCCCAGGAAGCTAGCACTGCTCTGCCCCCAAATGGACTCAGCTTCCATCAAGAACTTTGGATTAGGCATGGCTTCATTTATAATATGACACCATATAACATTACAGCTCCAGTAATTCAGTTTCCAGATGAGGGAAGTAGGTGCAGCCAAACACATAAATGCCTAACAATGTTGTGCCATGGGTCTAACGTATACTATCTGGAGATTCACCTCTGTAAGCTCACAAATTCCACCAAATTACTGAAGATTGGCCTTCATACATGGATGGATTTTTTCTTGGGGCTGTTCCTTTCATCTGCATAGTTTCTCTGAGCCAGCCTAAACTATGGCCTAGTTCAATGTGCAGTTAAACCATATATGGTTTGTTCAGTTTTGGCTAAGCTTGCGGAGCAAAACTAATCATTATGGCAAAATGTTTCATGTGAATTCAGCCAGTATCAGGATACGAAAGAGATAGTCACTGGCATAGTTACAAGTGGAAAGTGAGACAACCTGCTTCTGAGTCACACCACCTTAGACTGCAGATAAAGGCTCTTAGGATCACAGAATATTCTTCCACACAAACACATTCCAAGTCACTTAATACACTGACTTTCTGTGTGCAGAACGCAGACAGGAAGGCAATCCCAATGAAGAAACTGAACAGCAAGTGTGCCAACGCATCCTTTCCGCTTGGGATAAAAAGCAACTTCTAGAAAGAAACAACTTTTGTTGAAACCATGGGGGATGAAAAGATTTATCATTTATATTACTTCTATATAGTTCTAATCCTAATTGCTTTCTTCCCATGCCTATTTTAAAAGGGGGGTGAGACTCTAGATTTATTAAATACATTCAAATAAGTCCCATGTCCCATTTGAACTAAGAGGTCCAAGGCTTGCTAGTCAGTCAGCTGTATCTAGAATAGACAAGAAGATGTTGAAATCCAGCCTGTTCCCTAACAAATGAATAGAGAATGGTAGAAGCTAAGAGGAGCCAAGATGGAAGAACTAGTACTTACTCCAAATACCGGAAATCTCTTTACTAAAAAGGAGATTTCCAGAATTAAGGATGCTTCTATCTATCTATCTATCTATCTATCTATCTATCTATCTATCTATCTATCTATCTATCTATTGGACTTGTCCCCGCCCATCTCCCCACAATGATTGATTGATTCTATGATAGTGCCTTTCCAACTTTGATTGATATTGGAACTGCAATATAAAGTTTGTATTATTTCTTTCTGCTAAATGTTTTATTGCAAAGATATCCATCCATATCAGTACTTGTGAGCACATATGCAAATGCTCTATATTAATGCACAGACACCTATTTAAAATTAAACTAAAGTAATGTATTAAAGTAGGGCCATTAATATTTAGTTGCTGAATCCTAACAGAGTTTCTATGTTTTTTATCATAGGAAGCTGTTATTTGCAGCGACAATTCAACAAGAATGCCTGCTGAGATGGCAATACCAAGATGACTTTGCCTGATCTTTAAAAACTAGGCAGGATTGGCCCTGGTTGGAACCTGAATGGTAGCCATACAGGAAAGCTCAGGACTTTAGATGAGACTTGGAAGTTTGGGGGGGGGGGGGGAGACAGAAGGCAATACTTCCATATTATTGCAAGAAACTACCTGGTATGTCTGTGTAATCACCAGAAGTTGAGTTCAATGTAAAGGAAACTTCCCTTTTTTAAACAGCAAGATTCAAAAGATCAGTTAAAGCAGAATAAAATGTAAAAGGACTATCCCTAGAGAGCTGTAGTTCAGATAGAGAACTCTCTTTCCACTGCAGAGGGTCACCACTGTCACATAAGTCCTATTTCTTTAATATATGATGACCTCTTCTCTCAACATAAAGATGGCATATTGATTAGCTAATTCAACATGATATTGGAAACGCAGACTTCCCCCTGATGCTGCCTCTCATTCTGAAGAAAGAAATTATTGCATTGCCAACCCCCAGGCTCTGGGCTTCAAGCAGGAAATCCGTGCATAGTTGCAGCCCGAGAAGCAAATTGTGAGGCTTCCTTTCACTACATGGCAAAAGTACCTCTAGTTTCTGAATTTTTGCTGTGAAATATGGGAAACCTTTGCAGAAATGTCAAAATAGCCACTTCATACTATTAGGGGGGGGGGAAAAAGGTGGGGGTACTGGTATACACAACCCTGGAGTGCCTGCTATTAATGATTGGTGTGATTAGAGGAAGGGGTGAAGAGGGAAGGAATCAGAAAGAAGGCCTTCATTGCAGATGTCAAAACCATCCTTTCCTCCAAACGTAAGAGGACAGAAGTGGTACAGGACAACACTTAAGAAAAGTAATCATTCTGTTCTGGTTCTTTCTGGCTAAACAGATCACTTCTGCCATGAGAATAACATGGAAGAAAAGAAGATAAATTCCAAGGTAGTGACCAAAAGATGAAAGCAATGACTGGATGGCCCATAATGCATTATTGCCAATGTATAGTGAAAGACAAAGCTTAAAGCAACTTAGGGTCCCCCCCCCCCAGTAGGACTTTTGTGCCTCACCACAAGTAGTAAAGGGTAAACAGACAAAGGATACCTTATCACTGCAGCTTCTTGCAAGGAAGAGACGTTTTGTTACTCTTAAAGATACCTCTGCCAGCGGTAGAATGTTCAAGCAGGGAATCAGCTACAAATGAAGAAAATGCAAGGACGTTGGCGATGACATGGTTTTTCTTTCAAACCATATCCCAAATGTTTTTCAGTGTGCAAAACATCCAGAGACTTCCCCTACAACTTTAAATCCACTTTTAAATTGAAAGACAAGGTTGCTCTAAGTTCTCTAACAATCCTCCTTGTTTTTCTCTGGCCCTTATATCCTCTCTGCTTTATTGCTTCCTCTGTAGCTTACTTGCTCGTACATGTGAGAGCAAACAAAGGGAGGATAACCTGGGAATGAGAAAGAAAACCCTGATCTCCTGGTCTCATTCCTATGTTAAGATAAATGCTACCTATTTAGATTCCATAGAATGTAAGATAATGAGGATGTGGTAAAATGAATCAGATTATTTCAGGTGACTGGTGGAGAGAGAGAAAGAGAATAGCAGTTCTTTGCCTCTTGTTCTGGCTTTCTATTTTCTGGGACAATTAAGAGAGAACTCAAAACTGTGCCCCCAACCCCCAGTCTAACATCACAGAAAACCAACAAATGCGATATCTCATCCGGTGCTTCTCATAACCCAAAGCTGTGAAAGTTTCTTCATTTGAAAGAAAAAGAGGCTTGCCTGAGAACACAAGGATTAAAACAAGCCAAAAGCCTGCGAAGAAACTGGGAGATGGGGAGAGAGGAAGAGGGACACTTACCAGTTTAACTTTGCTGAGTGGAAAATGTACCCTGCACCTGAAAATCCCCCTAAAATAAAATATAATAAAATTCATTAGATGATGGCTCTCCTGGCTAGCTCTTTCTGCTTTCACTGTGTTCAGATTCCACTCTAGCAGCAGGAAAAATAGAAGCACTTCCGCAGTAACATGGGAAATTTATTTTGCACAGCAAGAAAATCCTAGCCAAATGAATTATTCATCTCTCGACATTCACATGGAGGTGAAATCTCTCTCTCTCTCTCTCTCACACACACACACACAAATGCACACACACGCACACATCTCAATGTAGCACCCCCAACCCTACACAAATGGAGCAGCAGAGTGGGGTCCTAGATAGCCAGAAAAACTGAAGAAGCCAGATAACGTTTTAGTACAGTTCATTGAGTTGACTGCTTTCCTCCCAAAAGAAAGAATTGTCCAGTTCTTTCACCATGTACCATGCACTTTATTACACCTCTGTACAAAATAATTACCAGGCAGTTTACAATATAGAGGTTTAAAATCCATGATTTTTTTTTAAAGTCACCAGCCACTAAAGTAGTCACAGAATGACTGACAACACACTTTGTAGTAAGCCATACTTTGCTTAACCATAGCTTGTGAAATAACTACAGTGGTCTGGTTCAAGCATAATGCCATATCTTCCAAACCACAGTGGCTACATTTGTGTAACATACCAGACCGAAGTGAAACTTATTTGTTTACTTTTATTAATAAGATTATATACCTCCCAATCAATCTCTGTTGTTTCCCATTATAGAAAACATCCTTAGAGAAGGAACCCCAAAAGCCAGGTTTTTAAAAATTTGTAAAACCACAACAGGTTGGGGCCATACAGACCTCATTGCACAAAGAAGGCCTAGCTGCTCCATCCCACAAGATGACATCACTTTACAACTCTGTCAGATCTATGATTGGGCAAAAACAACAGGAGAAAGGTGGTCCTGTACATCTCCAAGACCTAAGTTATGAAGAGCTTAACAGATGAAACCAACACCTTGAATTGTATCCAGAACACTGCTGGTACCCAGTACAGTTCATGAAGTAGAAGCTTTACATGGCCAGAACAAGAACCGTCCATAACAACTCACACCACCACATTCTGGATGCAAAGAGGAATATGGATCTGGAGCTTAATGTAGGTGCATTTGTATACTTTGGTAGAACAAATATGGGAAATCTTTATTAAAGATGGGAAAATGGATGAAGAAAGTGTGAATGAGTTGAGAGGAAGAATTAAAATGAGAAAGTCACACTGGGATATAGTTGATGAGATTCTCCAAAGGAGATAGGTAAGAAGTTCAAAGAACAAAATGCAACGGATGATGGCAAAGAGTGTACGGACATAGTGAAAGCAAGAATAGTTTGCAAGTATAGAAAAGTATGGAAAGATATAGTAAATAGCTTTGGTGTAAATTAGAGCTAGCCATACTTCGTTTTCTTTTTCTTATCTCTGGTCTTTAAATTTTTTGGCATTCTATCTTATTCTTTTTATCTGCTTTGCATAAAGTTGTTCATCCTGAAAGAAAATAGCATGATAGGTACATAATCTGTATGCACATTATAGCAGCTACTATTATTATATTTATATTTATTTATTTATTATTAAATATTATTAAAATTGTATGCCGCCCATCTCCCCCCAACGGGTGACTCTGGGCGGCTATATCAGCTATTGCAATATGCAGCATCTTATTTATTTATTTATCAATCAAATTTATACACTGCCTGATTCCCAATGACTTTGGGCAACTAAAACAAGAGAAATGCAAAAATAAAAAGCAAAACATTTAAGATGTGAAGAATGATAAGCTGGACAGGAATGAAGCAAAGTGTCTTCAGTCTCTCTCACCAAAGAGCCAGGTCTTCAAAGCCCTTCTGAACAACAGCAGAGTGGGGGCCATCTGGATCTCAGGGACAACCTCATTCCAGAGGGCAGATGCTACTACAGAGAAGGCGCATTTCCAGGGTCCAAATACATGACATTGTTTAATCAAAAGGACTTGGAGTACACCAACCCTGCAAGATCAAATCAGCCAGGCAGATACTATGGGAGACAGGAAGTCCTTCAAATAACCAGGCCCTATGCCACATAGGACTTTATAGGTGACAACCAGCACCTTGAATTGCACCCAGAAGCAAACTGGCAACTCGAGAAGCAGAGGTGTTATGTGGGCATACCAAGGCATGCCCATCACTGCCCACACCACTGCATTTTCCTGGCCACACTGAGCAAGAGCTGTGAGTCCAGGAAAAAGCCCAAGGTGCACATCATCCTTGAATGGGGAAGTATGACCCCATCCAAGGTAAAAGAAGGAGCACCCCAGATCTGGATGGCCCAAACACTTACAGCCACTTGGTCTTAGTAGAAGACAGTTCCTTAGTTGAAGACAGTTCCTCCCCATTGAAGCCCGCACAGTCTCCAGGTGTTGGGATACAATCTCTACATGCTCATTTGGCTGGCCCAGGGTCAAAATATATAATTGGGTATCATAGGTGTGCTGATGATACTGAACCCCAAACTGGTAGATGACCTCACCCAGTGGTTTCATATAGATGTTGAAAAGGAGGGAAGAGGGCATCCTACAGAGGATGGGCCTAGGGAGCGGTCTCTCTCCCCCAACCAATACTGACTGGAACTGACCCCAGAGAAATGAACAGAACCACCATAAAATGGTGCCCCCAATCCCCAGCCCATGGAACCGGCTCAGAAGGATACTATGGTTAATAGTACTGAAAGCTGCTGAGAGATCAAGGAACACAAGGATGGAGGCACCACCTACGTTCTGACAGGTCATCAACAAACTCAACCATAGCTGCCTCAGTACTAAATCCTGGTCTGAAACCAGACTGAATGGATCTAGATCATGTGGGCAATGGCTTATGCTAACAGGATTCTGCACCAACTTTTTCTTTCAAATCACAGAATCTGAACTGTAGAATACATTATATGTTAATACTGGATGAAAGCTGAAATGTTCAGGAGTTTGTTAGGAGAAAGGGACACCTTTTAAAGAAATAGATGTATTTACACTGCATTTTACTGAGCAGAATTCTGCTTTTTTAAAGAAATCATATAAGTGCGGTCCACAGCAATTGAGTTCAGTGGGATTTTACTTAAATAAGAATGCATCAGACTCTTTGGAGAGTCTACCACATCTACTGTCTTTTAAAAATAAAAACAAAAGACAAAAGATTACATGCAAAATAACTTTTCCAGTTATATTCTTGCCTGTGCTGACTTGCAAAGAATCCCAATTTCTAATAGGTTTCATCAAAGTTCAGCCCTGAGGAATAATCATGTCTTTTCTCCTTTTGATGCAACACTGAACTATCAGTGATATTCTTCACAAATTTCCTGTAAATGCACAATTTATATGATATTTTGCTTCTGAAATGAAGGCATTCGAGTCCACTTGCATACATAAAAATGTGATCTAATGCAAAAAGATCCATTAGTGCATTACCACCACCACCACCACCAATTGATAGAAACACAGACTGAAAACAACCAAAATAGTAGTCTTGATCTCAGGACCATAAGACACAGAATGTTGATTCTACATACGATTTTTTAATACACTGTATATGTTAGCAAGTTAAGGCAAAGCCTGAAAGAGCTCACAATTTCCAAAGCAATATTATTTTATTATTATTTATTGGATTTCTCCCCCGCCCATCTCCCCCACAATAGGGGACTCTGGGCAACTTACAGAAAACATTAAAACTATAAATATATGTAAAACACATCATACATCCCAAATTTAAAACAATACTAAAAATATAATATAAATATAAAAATATAATATACATATAAAAATATAAATGGGTAAATATATATATACCTGGTGTGATTTCTGCAAATGTTGAGATTACTTCTCCCACAGTTCTGATAATTTGTCACTTTCTTTAGGAATCTGTGATAGAAGTATCTTGGGAGGAAAATCTCTTCAATGTGACTACATTCCTTTCCTCGTGTTCATGGCCATTTGCTTTATGGGTCTGTAGGTATTATACATAAAAATAATCCAATTTCTAAAATGCACATGGTTTTGCAGCTAGATGCTTGATCCTGCTGAATGACTCAATGCAAAGACATACAGCATCAGCAAAAACAATGCAAACATACCTCCTTTTAACGCCAGGGAAAATTTTTAAAGATAAATGTGTTCCTGTTAGAGCTCTTCAAACAGCAGAAGACTGGCATTTCTCAGTTCACAGAATGCTACACTGCCAGACAGAAATCTGGACGGCTCACTTTCTGTGCAAAGTTGGCATTTGGCTGGGGTTGGGTGGGTGCTGGCAAGTTAACAACACTAACAATTATGGACAAGCAAAAATAGCCTTGAAGAGACATGTTCAGATGTTATAAAAATATTTCAGTATCCTGTGATAAAAATTAAAAATTATCCTTTATTAAGAATAAAAGGGAAGTATATGAGAAAAATATATCCAAATATATATGAGCAAGGCAATATATTAAGAAACCTCATAGCAATATCTTTCCGAAGAACGTAAATAGACCTATCGGATTGGATTACATAAGAACAAAAAGCTGCCTTTTATTGCTCTAGGTGAACATATTGTGCTGAGCCATGCCTTCTTTTACTACGGTTTATTGAATGCATCCAAATTTAGTGAGACTTTCAAACATTTCAAATGTATTGAAGGAATACAAACAACTTGCTAAGCCCAAACCAAACAAAGCATTATGTGTGAACCAAGAGATTATCTTGTCAGGAGCATTTCCACTTAGGGATGCCGGGAATTACATTTGGAACTATGCTATTGCCCTCTATTTCATCAACTGATTTACAAGAGCAGTTCCTTAAAGATAGTTTGAAAAATACCAGCAAGTCATGAAGGCAACAATTGTGGTTTCCCTGAGTTGCAGTAACTGGAGTAAGAAGTTTGGATGGGAGAATCCCAGGATTTACATACTTCTTCTTGGGATACATTGGGCCAACTGGATTTCTTACATCATCTGAAATCTAAAGCCATCTAGCTGAAGCTAAGCCACCCTGAATTTTGCCAGTGCCTGGAAGGGACTCTGTCCCAGAATTCATACATACAGCATCTTGATTTTTTCTGAAGAAAGGTCGTACATATATGCAGTCCAAAGGTTGCCCTTTATCAGGTGTGTCAGTTGTGCCTTTTCCCAGATCAAGAGGCCCTTCAGCCAGTCAGTCATACCCTAGTCACCTCACGGCTCAACTACTGCAATGTGCTGTACATGTGGTTGTCCTTGAAGATCTCCTGGAAGCTTCAACTGGTCCAGAATGCAGTGGCGCAGGCAGTGACAGGAATGTCTTGGTATGCTTATGTGAGACCCCTGCTTAGGGAGCTGCACTAGTTGCCAGTTTCCTTCCAGGTACAATTCAAGATGCAAGTTATGATCTACACAGCCCTACCTGACATAGGACCAACTATTTCAATCTGACAGGGAGGGCATGTGTCACCCCCACTAGGTAGACCAGACCAAGAAATCAACTCCATGGGAAGGCTAAAACTACTTTTATTGAAACTGGCCATAATAACAGTATCTTGCAAGTCTAACTGTGCTGTACTTCATCCTTCTCCTTCTTATTAGTCCAGCGAAATAGAAAGGGGCATCTACCTGAGTCACTTCCAAATGTTATCTCATTGTTCTGGACTTAAAAAATGCTTCAGCTCCTTTTGCCTAGGTAACAGTTCCTGCATATCTCCATCAAGGTCTTCTTCCTTATCCTCTACACCACCGTCCAGGTTCCTCTGATTATGGACTGCCACGTATCAGGACTCTGGGAGCGTGCTTTCTCTGTCACAGCACCCGCCCTCTGCAATGAGGTTCCCCACAGATCTGGCTGGCTCCCACCCTGATGGCATTCCGGTGGGCCTTCAAGATCTGGATGTTTTCCCAGGCTCTGGGCTAGGCTGGTTAGAGCCCCTTGTTGGGTGCCTGATATGTTTGTTGTTGCCAAGATTTGCTATTTTTTAATTGTGATATGGTTGTGGGTGTTTTGTTTACATTTTGTTGTTTTTTATGCTGTGAGCATAAAATGATTGGAGTTGGGTGGTATCTAAGTTGAAATAAATAAATAAAGAGAGAGGAGAGGAGAGGAGAGGAGAGGAGAGGAGAGGAGAGGAGAGGAGAGGAGAGGAGAGGAGAAGAGAAGAGAAGAGAAGAGAAGAGAAGAGAAGAGAAGAGAAGAGAAGAGAAGAGAAGAGAAGAGAAGAGAAGAGAAGAGAAGAGAAGAGAAGAGAAGAGAAGAGAAGAGAAGAGAAGAGAAGTACTATCTTCCCCAAACTGCTGTGCCCACCATGTCTGGGACTACAGTTGTTATCTACTTCAACCATTATGGCAAGCAGAAGAGCAATTGCTACAAACCATAATAAAGGAAAATCTGGAAGACTGCCATCTCCTCGACCTGTTCAGTTGCCCATGTGTCCATAGCTATACAGAACTTCTACTTCAGTAAAATGTCTTCTACTGGCTGAAAGAAGCACCTTTGTTTCTTTGAATTGCATAAGTTCTGGCCTACTATTGTCATAGAATGTGGGGAATATATGAAAAACATAGATTTGTTTGCTTTTCAGATGTCAAAACTATAAAAGAAGAAATAGCCATATCATATCAATAAGAAATGCACACAGAATTGAACATACCAAGTAGCCAGAGAACCATACAGCTAGGGAGTTTCAGCCTTAAGGTTTAAAATGAAATTTTGAAATAATAAGAAGCCTTGTCTAATATAGAAACACAATGTATTTATCTAAAAAGTGACCTTGAATTTTAGGCAATCCACCCACATAGGAAGATCCGACAGAACAAATTTTTACCAGCCTTCATGACCACATTCTCAGCAAGTTTACAATAATCCTCTTGTGTAAATATAAGCAGAAAAACTATTATTTTCAGTTAAATAGAGCACACATGTATATACACACAAATAAAAGGTACACTATAATTTTTTAAATAAAAATTACAAATAGCAATACAAGTCTTAACATATTTGCCAGTAATGAAGATATTAGCCAAAATGCAGTAAATGATCAGTAAAATAAGGAGAAAATTAGCTGGAGAAAAATTGCAAAACTAAATGCATTAAATGTTTGTCATTCAAATTTTATTGCTGGCAACATGGCCTATCAGTAATTTCTATTTGGTGTAACATTACACGGTCTTTTCAGCTGGAGTCACAAGTCTTAGAAAGCCCTAAAAGGGGTAAATAGCTGCATGATCAGTGAACCCCAACCCTGAAACCCTGAAAGCAGGGAGGGAGAGAACCAGACCCAACTCTGCTATTTTAAAAAGGCATCATTCCAAAACAGGTCACTTTTAAATGTTAGTGCTATTAGTTATTTATATCTTTCCAGAAGTAACACTGTGCATTTATAATGAAGGCAAATTAGATTTCCAAGAATGAATCCCCCTTGTTTCTGATTCATCAGTTATATGATGTGAATTTTCCACAAAGGAAGGTCATGTCCTAGATTTTCAAAAATAATCCCTTTACAGTATATAATCCCTTTACTTTTTTTCCACAGCATCATACAATAGCAATCATATCATTACCAAGTAACAGTAGTATTTTCAAACTGGTTTTTTGTGTAGCATCAAAATAGCAAAAAGGGCCAACACAAAAGTATATAAATGCAGTTATACATCAGCAAGCATAGTGTCTTTAAAATAACGTAAGCAAAAAATACAGATGTATGGCCTCAGAAGTTGACAGTGGAAGAGACAGCAGGGAGAGAAGGCTGCAAATGCATGTTCAGATCCCTCAGTTGCAATACTTGACATATTTATTTGGGAGTAAGCCCAACAGACTTCAGTAAGAATTGATTCTAAATAGAAACATCTAAGATTGCGACTGAGATTGTTTCAGTTCACGGCAACTGAAGATAGCACAATCCTAGCCAAGCTTACTCTGAAATATGTCTTATTCTGTTCAGTGGGATTTACTCCCTACCCAGAAACATCAAAACATTGTATTCCCAGCAGGAGAGAAAAACTCACTGAATACAGTCTAAATTAACACACATTAAATTTAAACATATTAAATTTAAAACCTACTTACCAGGAAGAAGCGATGGCTCCTTGGTAGAAAGTTAGACCTCTTCTGCTGTTTTTTGTTTTTTTTTAATAGTCTATAAAGGAATCACAATTCTTTGCACTGGTTGCAGGGAATGCTTTAATTTCTTCCTCCCCAGCTTCATCAGAAAAATGGGTGCTTTAGAAGTCAATACTGTATTCTGAGTAAAAGAAAAAAGTTGTAGGCATATCTTCAAATCATCCATTTGGCAAATATTTGAGTGACACTATTCTTGGCTCTTACGTAACACTAAGTAATTGAAACCATCTGATAAACAGAGACAATATGGGTCACTGCAAGGTGTTTGTTCCTGGCCAACAACATCCATATTACATTTATCATTTTCAAGATTTCTACATTGTGTAATCTATAGTCACCTCTGTTAAACTACTGTTGTTCTACAAATGCAAATACAACCCCCTTCTAAGGAAACAATGTCATTTGGGATCAACATCAATTCATGAACACAGCTTTTAATACTGTTGGCTGAGATTCTGAAAAGCCCTGGGAAACTTTCCATTATAAAATATATCAGAAATAAACAACAGTTTGATCAGCAGACTTTCTTCCATTTCAGCCATTTTAAATCAAGAAGTCAAATATCATTGCTGGCAATGGCAGAGCTTTTAACAAACCAACATCTCAAGCCTTGGAACGTTCTCTTCTGTAATATATTACAGTTATTATAAAACATATTTTGAAACAGGTTAAAGAAATAGGACATTCATGCAAGAAAGCAGACAAATTATCCAACATTTCACACAAAATATCATTCAAAGCATTTTGCTCATACAGAGTTAGGTGGACCTTGTTTTGAAGCCAGATGGATAAATGTGCACTACTTCTGCAAAACACCACTAGGTCTCTTATGGCCTCATTTCAAAGGAAATCAAACTCAAACTCAAATAGCACAGAAGCTGGGAAACTTCTTACCACTTGATTAGTTAGGGTGGACATTACACAACTAAGTTATCTCTTTAAAAATAGCAAAATGTTGTTTATTATGTGTAAACTCTACCCAAGGATGGCCAATAACAGTTACTGATGAAGTTGGGTGTTATTTTTACTTGATGTTATTTTGTACAGTACATTACACCTATTTGCCACAATTTACATTCTTAGGCATTGGAGCCATCAGTATGATTAAGACAATGCCCCTTCAGTCTTCAGATTCTCTGTCATCTCTTTCTATGTATTACCTAAATTTCTGCACCATAGTGTTACAGTCACACCATTAATACTAGGTTTGAAATACTTGTCGATTTTAGAAATTTAGTGATTTGATGTATTGTCTTAACCATTCGTATGTTGCCATTTTAGCATTATATATAATTTTATATAATAGTATACATCTTACATAGATTTATATACTTGTATTCATAATTGATTTTGAAACTATCTATCATCTGTCTGTCTGTCTGTCTGTCTGTCTGTCTGTCTGTCTGTCTGTCTATCTATCTATCTATCTATCTATCTATCTATCTATCTATCTATATTAATGGTATTGGTACTGTGATGTTACATTTGTGCTAGCACCTTAAACTCTAGTTATTCTTATAATATGTAAGTTAAACTATTGATATAATGGGGTGGTTTTAATTTTAGTATTGTATGTAAATCTTGCTGGTCAATTACCAAAATAAAGGACTGACTAATCATTTGTCATTGGTTGTTTATATACAATGAATTCAGAATTCAGTAGAAATCTGAATATGGTCATAATAGTTTAACCATTTCACCGCACTGCCTGTCCCTGAGGCACAGAGCATAGGAAGACCAGTTTTCAGGTAGAACTCTGGAGGACTGTTTGACAGGAGCAAATCAGGTGTTTTGGTATTGCTTTGCTGCCATCAAATTACTGTCTCAGCTCAGACCCCATGGCCCTATCTAATTCCCCAAATGCCATCCTCAATCCATTATAAGGCCAGTCTGCCCCACCCAATCAAGCTCCAAGCCCCCATGCACTGCCCTTTAGTCCCTAAATTTACCTTCTGCAATCCTTGGTCTGAATATTTGACATGGCAGGCCTATGTGCACAGCAAAGCTGTCAGTGAGTTACACATGTAAGAGTAGTCTCCACTTGCCTGCATGTCACTTTAGTACCAAAAGATAATCTAGTTATCTTTCAGCAGTATGACTGTGTAACAATGTGATTTGGAGCTCTGCCCAAGCTTCTCTCTCATAAGGGCCAATTCACTGGCATTTTAACTCTTAGCATCAATCCAAAATTAATTAATAGCTTAGATTAACTTGAAGAACTTGTTTTTCTTTTCCCTCATAATTTTACACTGCCTGGCATGCTGTCTCAGTACATCTAAGAAACTCTAAGAAAGTGGGGCGAAGCCATTTGCAGCTGAATTCCTGGCCTAGGTGCTATAGTTAGCTTTCTGGACCATGTAAAATGGAAAGCAATTTAAAAAATCTCCAACTAATGTTTTCTTCTGTGTCATAAAAACACATTATAATGCCAGGCATGTTTTCACTTGGCTTCTAAAAAAAATGAAATACCAAAGCTGTGAATAATTTTCTGGAACATCCACAAGGCGTGGCTTCTGTAATAAATGACAGCTGGCAGAAAGACAGTATAGTGAGCACTGAAAAGCAAGCCACAGACTAACATATCCTAGATTCTGGCAAGGGGAAAAACAGTGGTCCTTCAGATGTTGCTGAACTACAGATCCTCTCAGCTTTAGCCAGCATAGCCAACAGTGAGAATTGTATACCAGCAACATCTGGAGGGCCAAAATATTTTTCTCTTGCTATTTGTTTATTTGTTGGATGTTTGGTTTATAAGGTTTATAAGCCACTCCAATCAGCCAACTCTGAGTGGCATATAATTCCTCCAGTGTACAGTTTGGGATTAATAACATACCCAATCACATTTAAAACATGTTATAAAGGGTTATATTCTTATTGTGGATATTTTTATTTCTGCAAACAATGGAGAGTCATAAGATTGCAACAGTTCAAAAATCTGACCAATAACTCTATACTGATCCTGTTGAGTGTGTTTGCATTTATCCTCACCTGCAAAAATCAAACCAAAACAGAATAAAGGAAAAATTCAAACCGCTTGCCTTGTAGAGATTAATAGGACAGGAATGAAGCCACAAGGACTGCTTTCCTTCTCTGGCCTTAACCTGCTTCTGAAAGGTCCTTATTTATTGCTGTTGCTCTGGAATTAATTGCAAATGTCTTCTCTTTCACCTAACTGTACCTTTGTTGGTCTGGTGTCTTTGAGGTGTCTGAGATTGCTCTTGTAACATTATTGGTTCTAGTTGTTTCAGCTTGCACTTGAGATCCAGGATGTCTTTTGGTAAAGGATCCATTGTATAATAGGCTTTGGAGGCTGTTTTTCCATCTGATGCATGTGGTTCCTCAAAAGCAGGTCAGTGAAAAATAATTGATAATAACTAAGTACTTATTATTCCCAAGTTTACAAATATCAGCTCCAATTCTTTTCCAGGGCATATCTGGTATAACCATCAGTGGTTCTTTTTTGCTAAGGTTTATTCTTTTGGAAAAAACCCATAACTTGCTTCAACTATTTTTAAGATGTTGACTGAACCAGTCCACCATGCACTTATTCATCACTTAGTGATGACTCAATGGACATCATGAAGTTTTTACACCACCCACTTCTTGCATCTCAACTGGAATAACAATTCCATAAGTGAAGAGAATGTGTCTGTACACCTTTTTAAATGTTTCCCTCTCTAAGAATGGGTTGGGGGAAGATATATGGAGTATATGTGAGGGACAAGGATTTTATATAAAGTTCAATATTGGTTATAGTTGTGGGTCAGAAGCAGTAATATGGTGGGTACACTGTAGAAACCAATCAGAAATAGGCTTTGAGTCATGTCATACTGGCATGTGACTTTCCAATTCTAAAAGTTGAATAGAATCTGCTTGATTATGTGCCATCAAGCTGATGTCACACACATATATAGATCTTCTTCAAGATTCTCCGACTTCAACTGGTCAGTCAAATCTTCCAACGGTACACCGTTGCTGCTGTAACTGACTCCATCCACCTTGCTAGTGGTGGTATTATTATTATTATTATTATTATTTTATTCTGCCTTTTTTATATATAACTCAAAGCGGCAAATACTCCTGCCTCCTATTTTCCTCACAACAACAACTCTCTGAGTTGGGTTGGGCTTAGCAAGAGTGACTGGCCCAAAGTTACCCAACTAGCTTTCATGCCTAAGGGATTATAGACCTAGATTATAGAAAGCTAGGTCTTGCCATAATGTGTTCAAAATATGGTAATTTGAACCTGGTTACTTGTGCTCTAAGTGAGAACTTTGAAATGGTTTTTCTATGAGCCATTTGTTTGTTTCCTTGGCTATCCTTGAGGTTCTCCTGAGTCTTCTCCAACACCAAAATTCAAAAGGATCAATACTCTTTCTATCCTCTTTTTAAAAGTTTAACTTTTACTTCCATAGAGCGTCACAGGAAAAACCATTGCCTGCATGGTTCTGATCTTTATATATATAAACTCATCATGGAATCTGAATATCTTTTCCAAGGCCTCCATTGTTCTTCTATCAAATGCTAGTCTGCAGCATATTTCTTGACACCTGGTTACCTTACTGCTGATCCTAAGAGGCAGAAGGCATCCACCATCTTGAATGCCAATTCTAAGGCTGGCTGCTGTACCTGTTGTCATCAGCTTGGTATTCTTGGTACTAAACTGAGTGCCATTTTTTTCACTGTGCTCCTTGATTTTTATTATTAGACCTTCCAGATCTTTTGCATCTTCAGGTATTAGAGTAGTGTTATCAGCATAACACAGATTATTGATGTTTCTTCTTTCAGTTTTAAGACCACACTCATCTTCTTCTAATCCAGCTTCCCTCAATATATATACAGCCTATACGTTGAATAAATAAGGGGAGAGTTACATAATATTGTCTCACTTCTTTGCCAACTTGAAGCCAGTCTGTTTCACCATATTCCATCCAGAATGTGGCTTTCTGACCTATGTCTAGGTTTCACATGAGGACAATGAGATGTTCTGGAATTTCCATTGTTCTAAGCCTATTCCACATCTTGACATGATTAACACAATCAAAGGCCTTTCTATAATCAATTAAGCACATGTTGATTTCTTTTTGGTATTCTTTGGCTTTCTTGTCTTGTTTTCCTTGGCCTTTTCTAAAGCCATCTTGAACATCTAGCATCTTCTTTTCCATATAGTTCTCTATCTGCATTGGATGATCCTAAACATTATTTTGCTGGTGTGTGAAATTAAGGACACTATACAATAGTGTGCACACACTCTCTTAAATTTCCTTTCTTCTGCACTGTTATGTAGACTAACCTCTTCCAATCTGTTGACCATTGTGTTATTCTCCAGATTTGCTGTCATAGTTTGGTTAGAACCTTAACTGATTCTTCTTCTGTTGTTTGCCATATTTCTGTAGATATTCCATCAATTCCTATAGCCTTCCAACTTGGTAATGGCTGGAGTACTGATTGGATTTCATATTCTGGTACTAGAGGTTCTTGTATATGGGGAATATCTTCTAAGGTATCTTCTTGCTGACATCTCTACTGTACAGAATTTCAGTATACTCTCTCCAAATTTGTTTGATCTTCTTTGCCAGGTCATCCACTACCTCTGTATCTGTTCAAACAAGTGTTTTGGTTGAATGAAGTATGAGCTTGCAGATCATAATCTGGAAGAGAAGTGCCTGGCATATTACTGATACCTGTTCTTCATCTCTGTAGTTGTCCAGGAAACAAATGACTTGTTGTCTGAATGAGGGTTATGTACATTTTGAAAATGATTTGGAAGAAGTGCTTTGGACCTTCCACAAGCACAGCAGTTCTCTCCTATTAATTACAATAGTCATATCTGCCTCTTTTTCCCAGCTAGTGCAAAAGTCTGGAAAAAAGACATAGCTGTCTAATTAGTAATGCAGAGGCACTGCACTTTTTCCAAATCATTTTAAATGTGCACAATCTTAGTTTGCATAGAATTGGAAGAACTTCAGCCCATCAATCATTCACAAGGCTACATTAAAGTGAGACACTCTTTCTCAGCTTGGGCACACCATATTTCTGGATTTCTGACTATTCTGGAACAATATGCTATTGGCTTCAACTCTCATCCATGAACTTAAAGCAACATTCCATTTTTTGCACAGCTGCTAGCATCAGCGCCCATGACAGTACACTGGTGGTTGCCACAGAATGCCAGAACTGGGGATATGGTTAAGCATTGTTTATACACCTGATGTCCCTCATTCATGTCCCTACTGACAGATAGTGTCTGCTTTGAGAATTTAATTTAAAGAGTGCAGGACCTCTGCCAATTGTAATACAATTGCGCCATGCTTAAATATTTTCTTAGCTCAGCTACAGATTTGAGGAGGTTAATTCCTAAAAGAACTATAACCTTTGCCTCTTGGCTCATTCCATGTTCATTTACGCAACATCCCAGATATCTGAGCTCTTTCTGGCACAAATATTTGTGGTTTGGTTCAGTTTTTGACCTGTAGTGATTGTAGGAGTTCAGACTGATCCTGTTCAACCTCAGTAACACTGTAACTGAAGTCATCATCCAAGAATATTGAAACAGATACCAGGCACTGTAGGGACACAGACATTTGAAAAGGTATCTTTTAAAGAAAAATAACTCTGTATCTTATTATTATCTTATTTAGTATCTTTTAAAGTAATTACTTTGACATAACCTGGATGTCAGGGGATCTGACAAAGCCCACTGGTAGCATCAAGCAGCAAGACTACCCAAGCACCTGCAAATCACAGAAGGATATCATCCACAGGAGGAAGGATGTCTCACCCTTTTCACAGCTTGGTTCAGTTGTTTCAGATCTATGCATTTGTGAACAATGGCATTTCTCTGAGCATTTCAATCACTCCGCACTCAAACATCCTCTGTAAGTTTGCTTTAATTTTGGTGAGTAATGGGACCAATATTATTTTGACTGAATGGACTGCATAGGGGAAAGCTCCCTCCATAACTTTTATCTTGCTTGGAGGCATCTTTGAGATTCCCATTTTCTTGTAAGGCATTGTGATTTCTACACAGGGCACTAAGTCCATTGCAAAATATGCCTTTCTGTTCGGATGATTGTTTATCTGACCACAGAACACATATTCTAACCTCATTCTCTGCCTCTGTACTAGCTATAAAATCCTTCAGGCACCATACATCCTCGCTGCTAGATTCTGCAAAAGATGCAATTAAAGTTTCTCTAGACAGTTTCTGAAATCCTCAGCCCCTAGATCAATTTTAAAAGCACATTGCTTGATTTGCAAAGACACTCCCCATGATTTGGCAAAGTCACCAAGGGCATACAAGTGATCTCGAAAGAAATGCTTATTGGTGTCATCACATTTTCAATTTCTCTTCCTTCCTGAACATGACAGCTGCAAAGTGAACCATTTCTATACACTTGTGGCATTCAGCGATTTTAGCAAACCATTTTGTTTCCTCTGCATGTGTTTTCTCCCAGCGGGTAGATTAAGGTGCAAAACTTGTCTGGCTTAGCTTTCTGACTGTTTGCTTCTATAAATTAGTTTGGATGGCTAACCTTCTTTTGCAGTCCCATTATGGTTCTTAGGTCCTGGCCCTTGATCAGTTCAGAGATGTTTTAATCAGTTACATGGCTCCTGCAAAGGTTAATTAATTTCGATTGCAGTTTATAGGATACAACCTTGTCAAAATGTTCACACTCAGCCTTCTCATAATAGTTTCATTTCTGCCATCTCCAAACTCCTGCCATCTGCTTACATAGGCCTCAAAAGATTCCCAAGGCTTCTGTGTTCTTTGGCGAAAGCAAACTCTCTAACGGATCAGGTTTTATTGTGCATAAAATAGTCATTTATTTTTTCCAAGAGAAGGAGCTAATCAACTTTACCTGCAGCAGCACCAGCAGCAGTAGCAGCTGGTAAAATGTGTTTAAAATGTGCTTCCGTGATCTAAATGAGTTCCAATATCTGGATTTCTCCTTCTTCTGCATTCAGTTGTCTCCTCCTTCTTCAATTAACTGTCTAGAATCACGTTTCATTACAACAGTGATTCGTGGTTAACCGAACCCGATTTAGTCAATTAATTTATTTTTGGATATTTGCATACCAAACCATTTAGGCTGGGTCTACCCAATGTATTAAATGTGGTGGTTCACTGTATTATGGAAACACAGTCTCTGGGTCAGAATTTTTTTTAAATAGAAATTTTATTAAGTTTCAAACAAGAATAAAATACACAAAAACATCAAAAGAAAAGTAGAAAAGAAAGAACTAAAGAAGTGTGGGAAGAAAAGAAAAAAAGGGGAGGAAGAAAAAAGGACAGAAAATAAGAATATTCTGTCTGGTTCAGAAAATTGAAAGAACTTCTCTCTAAACATTTCTCTTTGATTCATACCACACACTAAGCCAGAATGTCGCTTGCTTTTTTAGCTTAGCTAATCCAGCTACTGTGATTTATAAACTATGACTTACTTAGTGTGTTGTGTAAACCTAGAGTCCATTAAAGTTCAGCAGCTTAGAAATTCAAATAAATAAATAGCCAATTATCAATTAGTGAGTGTACAAAAGTTAAATTTCATAAATCTTTGAAATAAACATCTTGTATAAATATAGCCATAGCTAGCTTCCTACACATTGCACTAAGCCAAAATGTGGCTTGCTTGCCTATGACTTAAAGAAACCAACCAGTATGGTTTGTAAACTATGGCCTTGTGTGTCATATGCTAAACCATGCTGAACTATTTTTGAACATACATCATGATCTTTGGTTTACACTGACAAAAACAGTGTAAGTGCCAAAGGCAATTGAGGAGATAACAGTACTTCTTGCCCCTGCCCTCTGTCCCTCATTGGAGTGTTTTTAAGAGAGATTGTGTAGAAACACAACAGCCAGCATCACTGCCTTTTCTTGCTGGCTTACTACAATGGGCATGTGGCACGGCTGAAAGACAACACCCTCTTGCACTTAGTTGCTTTCTAGCCTGGTCTACTCCAACACGCTCCCTGTCAGAAGGGTCAGGATTACAACTCTCAAAATTCTCTTCCAGCATTGCTTTTGGGAAGGCTGTGTCACCAATGAGCTGGGCAGAGTCAAAGCCCAGTGAGAGAGTAGAAACTCACCCATGTGCCCAGTCAACTGCCTCAACAGGCCCACACCCATCACCATCACCTCTCCGTGGGATTTAGATCATGGGGGCTCAGCAAAGGATTTTCCTTGTGTTTGTGGTGACTTGTGGTTTTGTGGAATGAAGGGCAAACTGGGAGTTGTAGTTGAAAATTTAAGAAACCGGGGTGGTTAAGAAGCTGGAAAATGTGTGTTTATATGTGCATCTCCAAACTGGTTAGCCAACGAAGAACACATCAAGCTGACCATTGAGTCTTCTACAATAGAGCTTAGCAGCAGTGAAGGTGGGGGGATGTTTTTCTCTTTGGCTTCATCATTAACATTTCTTCAAAACCCAGGAAGCCAGCAATGCCATTTTCTTCAGGGATTAAAATGTTTGCTAATTACTTACAAAAATGAACTTCCAGAGGCAAGGAACAGGGATTATTGATCCATTGCCTGGGATCATAAACCCAGGGACTTTTTTTTAACTTGCCAGTCCATGATAAATGAGACAGCTCTTGCTGCATGAATTGTGTGTGTGTGCGCACCTAGGGTAAGTATTGTGGCTCAGCATCGTAAATTCTGTCAGAGCAAAAGGAAGGAAAAAGAAAAGAACAATATGCTGCTGCCTTAAGAGAACTGGTTACTTGCAATTTTGGGAAATGGCAGAAGAAAGGAAACAAGAGTAGCTAATAGAGAAGGCAGCTGTGTCTACTATTAAGCCAGAATTAAACCTACAGAAATCTGTTATAATTGCCAGCCATCCAGAAACTGTAGTAGCAAAGGCAAAATAAATGAATTAAAAGCTGATTGAGTCTGTACAAAGATTATATCTGTGGGCAGAAGTATGAAGTTCACGTAAATCAAGTGGGACTGTGAATAAAAAGGCATTGTTTAAAAGGCACACAGTTACAGTGATATTACTGTAGATCAATGCAATATGCTTTGTGTAGCAAGAGAGGCTCAATACAGGCAGAGTTTTTTTAAAAAGGGACATTTTGCGAGTTCGTCAGAACATAAAACTCTGACAAACCAGTAGGGATGTTTCAGTCCCAGAAATCAATGGCTTGAGTCTGGATCATCTCTGTGCAGATATTACAGTAAACTCTAGAGCAGTGTTTTTCAAACTTGGCAACTTTAAGATGTGTGGACTTCAACTCCCAGAATTCCACAACCAGCATTGTTGAAGTCCACACATCTTAAAGTTGCCAAGTTTGAAAAACACTGCTCTAGAAAATCAATTCTGAGTGGGTGAGTTGTTGCTAGATACAGGTTCTATAGTTTCTGCGTTGCCTGAATTTGTACTTCTTTAAGGGTATACAACTCACTACATCAAAACCTTTATGCATTGTTTGAATCCCATTCTACTCCTCAATTTTCAGAAAAATTGTGTGACAGCAAAAGTATGCCAGAAGAAACTCCCAGTTTGGGTAGAGATCCTTCTGCTGCATTACACATGCAAATACTTAATGGGAAGATAAGATAGTAGGATTTGCATTGTTTGGAATGATAAATATGCATAGGGAGAGGGAGCCTTGGGCTGAATTTAAATTTAGACACGCTGGGTGGCCAACCCAATAGAAATTGAGCCAATTGCTACTTACTGTAGGAGAAGCTGTATCACAGCATTTAGTGCAGAAGGATATTATTGAGACCACTGACTTTTCTGAGTGCGCATCTCCAGCTCTCATTGTATAGAAGAAGACAGAAGTACCTGTTTTTGTGAGGATCTGAGAGAACCAAACAAAGCAGATGGACAGTAGCACTCTTATTGTATTTCACTTTAATTTATATTATCTATATTAAATATACTATTTGTGATGGTATGTGGGAATGACCTTGGGAAACAGGAAGGAGACCCGCAGCCTAGGCAATGGCCTGTTAAGAGGCAGCTCAGTCCATAGGTGGGGGAAAAGCATGGGAAGCGTTTCAGAAGGGACCCTCCCTAGTTTTACAGAGACTAAAAAGAGAGGAAGGGAAAAATACTTTGTCTTGCAAGACTTTGAGGTACTCCAGGCAAGAAGCACAACCAGGAGCATCAGCACTATCTTTATTGTAAAGGGTATATTAAACAGAATCTTGCAAGACTGAAAATATTTCTCCCCTCTTATCAAACCATTGCCCTGGCTACGGGTCTCCCCCGTGTCCCAAGGTCATTCCCACAATGACCATCACACTATTTCACTTCAAATGTATACCATGCAGCCTAACTTCAGCTGCTAGTGCTTTTCAAAAGATGATGATGAATATAATATAAATTGCTTTTCTTATAACTTTTTTGGCTGAGGAAAAATTTAAAATAGTGTGTTTTATCATTCCCAGTGCAATGTAAATTAATGGATCAATTTATAAAGAGATACAAAAACAAGTCAGATCAGGCTTAGTTAACCTTCTTTAAAATACATGAGAAATTTCTTAGAGATCCAATGGGCAACTTTGTGGGAAGCTGGACTGAATTTTGGAACACAAGAGAAAGCCAGGTGCTCAGCAGGGCTGCTCCCAAATGGAGTCTCAAAGGGTGGGCACTGATCTGGAAAGCTCCTCTGTTTACCTAAAAGCTCCAGGGGGTGAAGTGATTAAGGAGACACCTGGAGTGATTCTGGCAAAAGATGAAGAGCAAACATGACCGGACATGGATACAAGCCCAAGTTTGGCCCTATACTGTGGTGATTCTGCTTACTGCATCTTTGGAATACCAGCTGGCAACTTTATTTAAGGCAACTGGGTTTTCTGGGCTCTGGGACCTGGTTGACCAACAAGGAAGTCTTTGTGAGTACTTAGCTAATGTAGAGAGTAAGGAAGATGACCTTGATGGACATATGCAAGTTCTGTTGCCAAGGCAACAAGAGGTAAAACATTTTCTATGTCCAGAACATCCAAATAATGTTGAGAAGTGGCTCAGACAGACACCTCCTTAATTCACTGAACTATAAGGAGGAGGAAGAAGTACAACACAATTAGACTTGGAAGACTAATGTCAGTAGGTAGACCAGACCAAGACATTAATCCCAGAGGAAGGCTAAAACTACTTTTATTGAGGCTGCCTATAATAACAGAAGTCTGATTGTGTTGCACTTCCTTGACCTTGAAGGAGGTGGTGGCGCACACCCTCCTCAAAAGCCATCCCTAGACTCAGCTATCTTAAATAAATATTGGCCAGTATTCAATCTGCCATTTGTCTCCAGATGGTTGGGTTCAAAATAAAAAGGATCTTGGATAAGACAAATTATCTGCATCCCTTTCAGTTAGGACTAAGGCCTGGGCATGGGGTTGAAACCACAGTGGTTTCTTTTGTGGAAAACCTGCAATGGATCTTGTGGAAGGGGGATGCACATCTTCTTGTCCTGTCAGATTTCTTAGCAGTGTTCAGTACCATATATTTTTGGACTGCCTATGACGGTTGGAGATTGGGGGCACTGTTTTGCAATGGTTTTGCTCCTTCCTGAGTAGGCAATTCCAATCACTGCTGGAAGAGGAAAAGTTGAGCTGTTGGGGCATTCAGTGGGGCTCCATAGAGCTCAGCCCTCCCCCATCTTATTTTACATTTATATGAAATGGCTGAGAAAGGTCTCCAAGAGGTTGGGGTCCAGTATCATCAATATGCTGATGCTACTCACCTTTACATCTCAACCTTAGGCTGAACAGAATTTGGTACTTGAAGGCTGTAAGAGATTAGATGGAGTAAAACAGACAGGTTGAATCACATCAAGATGGAATTATTCTTGGTGTTGCACTGTTTTGCAATGGTTTCACTCCTTCCTGAGTAGGCATTTCCAATCAGTGTTGGAGGAGGAAAAGTTGAGCTGTTGGGGTGTTCAGTGGGGCTCCATAGGGCTCAGCCCTCCCCCATCTTATTTTACATTTATATGAAATGGCCCACTGGTTCTACGGAAGTTTGATCTATTGCTTATGTGGGGTTCCACTCCCCCAGAGACAGCTGTGCACAATCTGGGAATTCTTCTGGACTCCCAGCTCCTGGTAGAAAGACAGATGGAAGCTGTGGCCAGGAGAGTCTTTGGCAAGCTTTGGCAGGTTTGCCAGTTGTACTTGTTCTTGACCAGGAAGTATTGAAGTCAATGTCATTTCTAGGACTACTGCAATTCACTTTATATACACCTAACCTTGAAGATGAGCCAGAAGCTGCAGATGGCAGAGAATGTAGCTGTTTGCTTGCTGGTTCAGCAAAATAATACCTATTTTGTGAGAGCTGCACTGGCTGCCAGTAGGCTTCTGGGCCTAAGTCAAGGTGCTTGTTGTTACCTACAAGGCCCTATGTGACTCAGACTCCAGTTACATTTGGGACTGTCTTCTGCAAGTAGAATCTATCCACCATGCACAATTTGGCTGTGAGAAAATGGAGAGTGGTGGGGACCTTGACAATTGCACTCTCAGTGGCAGCTCCTTCACTTTAAAATAGTTTATCCCACAAAGTCAGACTAGCCCCAACCTTCAGGAAACAAGTAAAAACCAGTTTTCCACAGGGCTTTGGAGTAGTGAGTTTAAATGGAAGGCAGGAGTAGGTTTTTAAAAAGATTTTAACAAATTTAATATTTATGGATTTCATGGATGTTTTTAATGTATCTGTTGAAAGCTGCCAAGAGTTGTCATTGTAAGTGTCATGCAAATAATTATGATAAATAAATAAGGAGTTATCCTTGCATGAACTGCTTAATTCTGTTATTGAATGTCTTCTCTGCCTGTTTCTTCCAACACTCAAGACAGCATATAATAAAAAATACAGAGGACAAACCACCACAAAATTAATGCAATTAAGATGAAAGCCAAAGTTAGACTCAATCAAAAATAAAAATTAAAAATTGAGAGTTAACTTGGCAAGAGGGTGTGTTTTTACCTTCTTTCTAAATGCTGGGAAAGTAGGAGTCAAATGTCCATCCTTAGGCAGCACATGCCATAGCAGGGGAGTGCCAGAGACGGCTCTTTCCTGCATACCTGATAGTTAAGTTATGGCAGCAGAGCATCTCCAGAAGGGCCTCTCCTCTGATCTGATGGGGCAGATTTGTAGCAGGAGAGGCATCAGCCCCAATAGGCAGCTGGTAACCATTGCAGATCTTCTTGTATAGGCTCCATGTAATCCTTTTAACTTGGTAAGTGTAGAGAGTAAAGAAGATGACCTGGACAGAAATATGCAGGAGCCATTGGCTAAGCAAAATGGGCTGAAACATTTAAGCCCAGAACAAGATAACATTCAGAAGCAGCTCAATGTGTGTCAGCCCTCCCAGATAAACCAGACAGGAAATATGACTATATGAGCTAATTCTACTTTATTGTAAGGCTACATTAACAGAATCTTGCAAGTCTGAAAGTACAAATCTTCTGCCCTCCCTATTTACTGCCTGAGTAGTTAGAGCAGGTCCTTTCTAAGTTTCTTTCTCTGGCTGTTACTCTATTGCAGACTCCTTTCTCTTTTATCTGATCGTTCCCTAGGCAGCATCTCTTCCTCGCCTTCCAAGTACATCCTCACATTCCATCATAGGCTGACACCTAATTCACTGAACTATAAGGAGGAGGAGGAGGAGGAGGAGGTACATCACACTCAAACTTGCAAAATTCTTAATAAAAATAATTCTAGCCTTCCTGTGGAGTTGATTTCCTGGTCTGGTCTACTCTACCTAGTGGGGCTGACAGTAGATTTGAGGTAGTTACAATTTTGCTGCACCTACAGAATTTCAAGCAATGTTAAGCTAACTGGCTCACAAAACACACTAAAGCATTGTAAGAATTAAACACAAGTTGTGTGATTTGTGTGGGTGACCTGAAATGGATTCACAGGTTGAGATTGCAGTTAAATCGTATGTAACATGCCAGTGGATCATGGCGCTGTAAGACAGAATTGTAACCGTACCATCCTTATACTAATAAAATGGCCGGCTTGAGAAAGGTGGTTACAGTACTGTATTGATATTGTGTGGCTATTTGATTTCTGCTGATTGTTACTGTGAGTTACTTCAACAGACTATTATAATAAATGGCCAGAAGTGTGTTTCACTGTAGCTGCAAATTCTGCAGCAGTTATTACATTTCTTTCATTAGTTCTTAGTGGGAAAGGGAATTATAGGGGGTTGATCTCAGATAAATGTTCCAATTTATATCCTTATAATTTCATATCTTTTTATTAGAGAGGAATATTTGCTATAGATGCTCATCACTTTATTACTGACCAACAAATGGAGCAATAAAATATTTTAATAGGACTCTGAAAGACAAATTACAAACTGATGAGTTAGAAGATAAAGGATAGAAAGCTTTTATTACAGATTTCTTACTGGTTTATTTGAGTTACACGGCATGCAACAACATGGAAGTCTCCAGCTTGGATATAAGACAGATTATGTAAGACAAGCTGATGTAAGATAAACAATACAAGAAAACAATTATAGAAACATAGAGATATATATCTGAAATATACTGACTTGCCATCATTGGACTAAGGAACCAGGAGTACAATGTATGGAATGCCTGACATCTGCCTCCTGTTCATTTGCTTCTAATACTGGAAGCCACACTGAGAGTAGCTAGTACAATCTCATTCAGACACTGATGAGGCCTAGCAAACAGTCAGAGCAGATGGTCCCATTGAATTACCTCGTATCACCTATCTCAGTGTTTCTCAACAACTCCCAGAATTCAACTCCCATATTGACACCGGCCAGGTTCACACAACTCGCAAGAAAAAAATTGCGGGTCGTTTGTAGTTTAGCAAGTGGCAAAATCACCCAGTGCATCTGATAAACCTTGAGCTGGGGTTTAGCACGGCCAAGCATGTTCTGTGCGAACAACACCCTTCTTACTGCGGTGCCAAAAGAAAGCGCTCTAGGAGCAAGTCGGGTCTTTGGGGACGCAGAGAACGCCACCTCTCGCAACCGGCCTGCGAGCCCTTCTGTCTCCCGAGAGGCTACGATGGACGCGAACGCCCGCGAGCCTGGCCCCGGCTCCTGCAAATCGTTTTTGCTCTTCTTGTGGGCGTTGTCTATCCTCCTTCGCCCGCCCACCGGCGCGCGCGCTTGCGTTCCTCAGCCAACGAGCGGAGTAGTACAGAAGTCCCGTTCTCGCCTTTCTAGGAATATTGCGTGCTCATTGTCTCCCTGGTAACCCGGAAGAGGAAGCTGTGGTTGTGCTTTTTGACACTTTTGAATCAGTGAAGGGGGAGGGGGAAGCGCAATGGAGGTAAGAAAGAAAACGTAGAAGGACGGTAGGCAACTTCGATCGGGCGTTTAAATTGGCGGTGTAGACGAAAAGAAAAGAACAGTGGCTAGATTACCCCGAGGCCATCGCTTCCTTCCATGCACGCGCGTAGGGGCGGGGCCTCTTGGTTGCTTCCGGAGCGCGCGCGCACCCTCTCACTTCCCCCCCCCCCCGTCCCCACTTAATGTCTGCTCCGAGGGTTGGATCCCTGGAATCATGGATGCTACTCTGGCAGTGGGGCGGATGGGGGAGTTCCGCGCGCACCTGTGTCCTTCGTTTTGTTTTCCCAGTTTTCGTTCCGATCCTGCTTATGAGCGTTGTGTCAAAACGTGTCCTGGTTTATGCTAAGCCATAATGAGATGTATTTGATTTTGGCTTAGTGTGTTGTGTGACAATCCCATAAGATGTAGATTAATAAGCCGTGGTCGACCATGACTTAGCATGTTGTGTGAACCAGCCAGTGTCTCTTGGCGAGGGCACTGCAGCTTCTCTGGAGGTATGGCCATTCGTAGCCACTGGTTTTAGATAGCATCGATTTGTGAGAACTTTTGCTGTGTTCACAATAGCTGAGTTAATCATGGTGTGTTGAATAAGGCAAAATTGGATATCAGGCTAGTTTGTAAACCATGATTTCACACAAATACTAAAATCAACTCACATGACTCTGAAGATTAAGCTTGTGTAGGTTTCATAGAATCACAGAGTTGGAAGTAGCCATTTCTGCTATTGTGTTCACCCTTCTGCTCAGGACAGGAGCAGATTAAACATTTTAGGCCATATAAAATAGCTATACCTAAACTTTGGCATATCAGTGGAGGCATATGTAATTAAAGGCTTCTTATCACACACATCCCAATGCAGATTTTTACCTAGAAATTGGTATAATAATTAAAAGTGTTTCAGCCTAGCCTCTCCCCACCCCATTCCCATCCTGCTAATTTCTATTTATCCTTTTCCTATTCATTTTTGTGTCCCTTTCATAACGGAACACACTTTTGGTTGAGTTCCAATTTCATTGGGTAAAGTGGCATATATTGGACACAGGTAAAAGGCACTGCATGGTTTTTACACAACATTAATATGCAAATGATTATATATATATAATATATATATATAGATGCTTATAGGAAGCCCCTGGGATTCTCTGTTCACGTGAAGAAATGAGCATGTATGAAATTAGATAAATAGACTATAAACAGGTTGTATGGATTTTTCTATATAAAAGTAAGGTTCACACAACACACTAGCCTAAAATACTATATCTAGTTTGCAGCTCTGTTGTGTAAACACAGCCAGGGTGGTTTATGGCTTATTGTGTGGTGAGATAATTTAGTTAAGTCCTAAGTCAGTTAACCATGGATACACTGAGAAAAGAGATGAAGTAATTTTCAAATAAGGACTTTTTGAGTTCTGTAAAGCATACATGTTAGCATGCCTCCAATTGTTAGTCTGAAGTAATTCCATAAACCTTGAATAGAGTTGACATTTCCCCTAAAACGGCTGCAGGAAAATAACAATTTTAAGAGTAGAGGGAGACTCACAAAAAATACAGTAATGATGTATGTTATGAAACAGATTTTAAGTTTAGGTACAAGAATGAGTTTTCACATGATATATTGCACTGTAGGAAGAAAAACTCTCAGGTGTATACAGGTGTATCCTAAGTTTGTAGCAGAACTGCTCTTGTGCAAGGTTACCCAGTCCTGAACTTGAGCTTTGTAGTAATAGTTGGGTATCTTGTTTCCATTTCCTCTGCAAACATCACCCATCGTGTTGTGTAGTTTTAAAGGTTATGGTAGGATTGGAAAAAGTGCATCCCTAGAATATGTGGGACCAACATTTGGTCGTTTTATTTTATTTTAATTTATTTTACATTTAGAGGGTTTTAAGGAAGTTTTAAAGGGCAAAGATTCCCTAACCTTTAAAGGGCAAAAAGCAGTTGGTTAAGGTACACAGTTTACTCCCTAAAACCTCTAAAGGCCCCTCTAAATCAGCCCTGAATTTGCCCGCTTTTGTAGTACGTCCTTGAATATACCATACAAAACTTGATATTGCTCCCAGACCAAAAGGAGTTGTATAGCCCTGGATTATTGTTATATCCTTTTAAATAATCCTTATAATTTACAAAGATACCTATGAAATAATGTAAGAAATCACAATTGTCTTCTTATGTGGCTCATTTTCACTCTAAGCTACCCAAGCTTGCTATTATGGAAACAACTGTAAATGTTGTTGATATTGGTCTGATTTGTTATGGTGAGTTGTAATTTGTGTACATTTTTTCCAATATACAATTTCTATTCTAGACCACTTGTACCTGGAAAAATATGAATGGCTGCTATAGTAATGTTGATGTTCTTTACAGATCTTGAAAAAGCAGTGCTTTCCCCCCCATCTTTATTTGTATTTAGTTACTTATATGTTTAGAAATTTTACTAAATTTAATCTGGGATTGGGAAGCAAATTGGATAGATTTTGATGAATACCAATTTTGTGTCTGTCGTCCTTATATTATGAAATCAGATTATATTGCTGCCAGTGATCAAGGCTCATATGGCATGTAATTGTAGCACATGTATCTGTTTGAATGTGGGCCAGTCTGTTCCAATCACATTAAAAGAGGACACAGGAATCTATTTTTAAATATAAGAGGGGCATATTGGTAAGTGGAACTGAATGGTTCTCTCTCCTGTGAGCTACCTCTACCTGTTTCTTCTGGTCTCAAAGTCCAATGAGATGGAAAAGAGTTCAGACAACAGAGTGAAGAAGTAAGTCACTGGAAAAGTACTGTGTCTCTTTTAAAATTTGATATTCGTTTGTCCGTTTATGCATTTCATTATTTATTTTATAAACTGCTTCACTTTAGAGGCTTTTGGCAGTGCACATAATCAAAATACCACGCAGTGTAGCAACGCAATCAACAATAAAACCATCAATGCTAATAATATCGACATGGATCTTTCTCTTCCTGCTTAATCAATAAAGGCTTCCCAGAAAAGCCAGGTCTTAACTATTCTCTGGAAGGCTGTAAGAGAGGGGACCATTCTTGCCTTGAACAGCAAGGTGAAGAGATTTAAAAGGAGAGGAGCAGGCACCAAGAATGCCTCATTCTGTGTCCTCTCTTGTTATACCTCCTGCTACCACCTTCAGCAAGTGATCTCTATTCACTTGGGTTGAGTGGCTAGCGTTTAACCAGCACCTTGGATTATATTAAGAAAAAAATTAGTAACCAATACAACTCCTATAGCAGCAGTGTTATATAACAGAGGGAAAAATCTCTGTCCTCTCACAATACTCATTAAAGGACAATGTCTTGAAAATCCCCTGTATGTTTGTTCTGTAGTTGTTACCATATGAACTGCATGATGACAAACCCCCCCAAAAATCTCTTGAGATTTTGGTGTTCTCATCCTCAAGATCTTGTATAAAAATGAGATTATTCCTGAAATGGAAACATTTTACTGAGGCTGTGTTCATGAAATTTGCAATATTGTTCTTAGTAAAAAAAATTTGAGCAAACATTTCTTGGAAGAACCTATGTGTATGTTCAGCTTTTTGCACTGTTTTGTTTTACAGATGTTTGATCATAATAAGCAAGCTGATGAAGCCAATGTTAGTTCAGCACAAGGTAAACCTTTTATTCACCAAGAAGAAATGTGCAATGGGAGCTTCAGCATCTGCTGAAATACATTTTACTGTTCTGAAAGATAAATGGAACTTGGGAAGTAAGAGTATTGATTGATTTTCTCTTTCATTTTTTTTCCCATTCAGGTATGGAAAGGAAAGTTAATGAAGGTTCCTTATGGCAGGACAGCAATAGTAGGTAAGTTTAGTTTCATGTAAAATCAACAATCTCCAGAAGCCTTGATATGAAAAGAATTTATGAGTAAGAAATAGAGAAAAATAAGTTCCACTTAGCAGAATTAAGAATGTTAAATCATTTTAGGTTAACTTGACCAGATAGATTATCATGTTTATGGTGATTTTAAAATCTTTTTTCATAGCGAATAGGTGAATTAATTTTATTAATTAATTTGGTTATGTCCTGTATTTCTGATGGAGGACACCATGATTGGCAGATGGGAACAGTAAATACTTTGTTGTATTTTCTGTTTTGTTTTCTAAGTTGTAAGGACAGGATTTAATCTGTTTCATGTGAGTTGATTAGCATTTGGTAGTAGAATAAAAGAGAATGGTTGCTATTATTGATATAATTATTTTTGTTTGTAAGCATAAGCAAAAAGGGAATTGTGATGAAGGGTGAATTGTTCTGGAAATCTTCCCTCTAGTAAAGTTGGCTTCTCTAGAATACCAATAGAAGAGAATATATGTAGCTCAGGATTGAACTGGGGAGTCCTTGGGGTTCTCTGAGCTTGGTTGTTTTCTTGCAAATGTTTCGTTACTGTGATGGAATGGAATTATGAAGGCCAGGCTCAGGGAGATAAGTGTGTTCTTAGTTCACCGGAAGAGCGTGGGAAGATCAAGAGCATGAGGCTGGCACCTCCCTGAGGAATTCACGGTGTTGTGGCTGGCTGGCTTGGGAGCTAGGTTTGAGTCTGGGGAGATTGATGTCAGGTTTAGCCCAAAGAACTCCAAGAGACAATACAAATCCAGTTCTACTGTGTTTAATAGCTGCAACCTCTAGACAGAAAATCTCCCCAGACTGAAACCTAGCTCCCAAGCCAGCCAGCCACAACACTGTGAATTCCTCAGGGAGGTGCCAGCCTCATCCTCTTGATCTTCCCACACTCCTCTAGTGAACTAAGAACACGCTTATCTCCCTGAGCGTAATAATCTCCTTCGTAATTCCATTCCATCACAGTTACCCGGCTAGGTAACATTGCACTGTAGATGCTACCTAGCCAGGTAACGAAACATTTGCAAGAAAACAACCAAGCTCAGAGAACCCCAAGGACTCCACAATTCTCTAGAATATGTTAGAATCTCTATCTTACACTGAGTGTGGCATTTTGTTGGGTTACATTTCAGATCTACTGCCTTGGTGATTGTGTCCTAGGAGATGTTGAATTATTAGTTAGTTAATCTGTATTCTTTTTGTCTCAGTCCCCCACCCCGAAGAGTCTGAGAAATTAGTTAATGGTAAAAAAAAAAAAAAAAAGTTAAGATAGTGGCCCTGACTGTGTAACTGAAGTCTTGTCCCCCCCCCCCTTTTTTTTACATGTTTTATATGTTTTTACATGTTTTTTTACATGCTCTTTGGAATATTCTGCCCCCAGAGGTGAGATTGGCCCCCTCACTCCTGGCCTTCCGGAGGGCTTTAAAGACCTGGTTCTGCCACTTGGCCTGGGGTGGGGAGGGAATACTTCAAGCGTGGGAATGGCTAGCCCCACAGAGGCCTGCTGTCTTCAGCCCCAGATCCTTTATCTTCTTGGACTCTCTTCCTCTTTTTTAGTAACGTTTTTTAAATTTTTATGTTTTATGTATTTATATGTATTTATGGTTTTAAGGTTTTGTGTGAGCCGCCCAGAGTCCCCCATTGGGGAGAGATGGGCGGGGGAGAAATTTGATAAATAAAATAAAAATAAACATGTGTTGCCCCCCGTGGACACTTCTGCAATCATCTATGTCAGACAGGAGCTATAACAGCAAGTCTGCCGTGCCTATCTTCCAAGCTCCTCCTGGTTCTGTTAGTAATTTTCCTCTGCCTGAATTAAAAGTAGTGCTTTTCAGTGCTGAACCAATATCTAGCATAGGCATACAATTTGAATAGTTGTCATAATCACTCCTTGCTAATGATGCAGATGACAAGGTACAATGTTTTTACTGGAAACTCAGGACAATAAAATGGCAGAGCTGAGTCTAGAGTGATGATGAGGGAAGAGTTGGTTAAATCTAAACAAGTGTAAGTTAGATGCCTTGGCTTTGAGTATGGCAAATAAATTATACTTTGTCACTATCATTGCATCTGCAGAGTAATGCAGCAGAGCTATTCTCATTCTAAATGTTTATTGCAAGGACATCAAGGAATGCTGTGGAAAATTATTCCGTTGTCTGCTGTGACATTTCTGTGAAATATTTTGTTTTTATTGTAAACTGCCCAGAGATGCTCTTTCAAAGTTACCTAAGTAGTTTTTATTAAAACAGCAGAAACTAGATGGAACTAAATATGTATCATAATAGCCAAGTCTATTTAAGGATGGATAGTACAATTCCTTTCTCCACTGAAGCCCTGGGCATTCTTTGTCCTCTTTTGCCCAGACCTACCCTAGCTGCCTTAATCAGGTTGGGAAAGACAAATACGCAGGTTAGTTGGTCGGTGGGAGATGGACGGTGACTAAATTTGAAATATAAATAAATAAATATTTTAGGGATAAAATCAGTTGCATTTGCTCTAACATGGATTCATTTGCTGTAGTGGCCCAAACGATGCGTGTATTATGCCTACTTGTCAATTTCTTATGGGAAAGTTTCCGTTTATACTGCTAGAAGAGATAAATAAGATTCTTTGTAGCCCAAGACCAACTAACCTGCGTATTTGTCTTTCCCAACCTGATTAAGGCAGCTAGGGTAGGTCTGGGCAAAAGAGGACAAAGAATGCCCAGGGCTTCAGTGGAGAAAGGAATTGTACTATCCATCCTTAAAATGGCTTTTGTAAAGCCTCTACTGAAAAAGCTCTCTCTGGATCCCACCATGTTACATAATTTCTGTCCAGTTTGGCTAGTGGGATTACCTCTTAATTTTAGGGCATCTGGAGTGAGGTGGATTAACTATTTCATTCTTTTTCAGACCTGAGATTGGAATTGAGACAGTTGTGGTTGAGTATACATTTTTTTGACAAGCACTAGACAGGGTATATGTCCCTGTTGATTCTGCTAGACTTAGTGGTATTTGATATAATGAAAGTTGATTCAGAACGTGATGTTGAAGGATTCATTCAGCTCTTTGGACATTAATATATGGTGTTCCTTAAGAATCAATCTTGTCTCCCATTTTGCTTAATATGTTAATGAATCTTCTGGGAGAGATGATCAGGAGATGATTTGGGGTGTATTTTCATCAGCAGCTTTATTTCTCTTTTTCATCTACTACTAGGAAAACTTTTGATGTTCTGAATCATTGTCTAACCCACAGAACTGATCTGAATTTATCAACTAAGTCTTTATCCAGACAAGATGGAAGTAGACTAAAAAGTTTAATCTGTTTGGGATGAGTAGGATTTACCCTCAAGAACAAGATTTGCAGTTAATGTTACTTTAGCTTTATACCTCAAAGCTCAAGTTCCCTATACCCAGAACTGCCTTTGTCCATCTTAAGTGGATCAACTGTGTGTTTTTGATGAAGCTAGACTTGGCTATTATGATACATATTTAGTTCCATCTAGTTTCTGCTGTTTTAATAAAAACGACTTAGGTAACTTTGAAGTGCTTTTGGGAACTACATTTGGTTTAGAATGCAGCAACAACAAAGTTAGTGGATGTCTGAGGCAGTGGTCCTGCAAAGGCTGGGTTGGTTACCTCTTTGTTTCTGGGCACAATTTAAAATACTGGTGATGACTAGAGACTAGGTCCAGGATAATTAATGGACTTCTTCATCCCAGACCAGCTTTACTAAATCCTACGATGGAGAGCCCTTTCTCTATACCCCTACTGTGGCAACAGCATGATTTGGGGGGTTTCTCAGTGGCCACATTTAAACTGTGGAACTCCCATGTTTTGGGCAGGGCGGGTTGGTACCTTAAATGGTAGTTTTCACCAAGTGGTTAACAGGTTCCTGTTTAAGAGAGGCATTCCTTCCCTAGGTAGTATAACTTTTATTTGAATATGTGATCTGTCTTCTTTTGTATTTTTGTCTTGTTTTTACTTTCTTTTAATTAATTTCAGTTTTCTGCTGATTTTAATTTTTGTATTAGTTGTAAAAGTATAAGTAGAATTTAAAATAAACTTCTAACTTGAGAAGAATGTGAATGAGTCTGCTACTTCTACAGCGCATTCAGTGAGATCTAATTAATTTTGCTGGGCTATAAAAAAAGGTAACAAGAATACTGTTTTAATAGTAAGACCTTTTAATAACTGAGCATGCAGAACCTGATTTTATCAAACCTTTATACAATGGAATTCTCATGTAATGCTATGGACCAAATTTCCACTGTGGGATTTATGTTATTTGTACAATGGCATCATCACAGATATGATGTAAACTGACAGAAATGATATAATTGGCGTCATTTGCCTGGTGATGTCATCAAATAATGTAAACCCGCTCGAAGCCCTACTATCTAATACAATAGATATTTCTGAATAATCGAACCTCCTCTGCAGTTAGTTTCATTTATTGTGCTTTATAATCCTCTCTCTCTGAGAATAAACAACTATATCAAAATTTATATTTTTCAGTTTAAATATACAAGGATCAGAGCTGTCTAAAACTGGAGTACCTGTTATGCAGAACAGACAAGGTTATTGCAACTGTTGCCATGCACCCTACAGTAATCTTGAACAGGTATTCAGATAAACATTTAACTCCAGGTGACATATGGAAACCTCATTAAAGGGTTTAATAGTTTCTTTTTGAAGGCTTTCCCTATAGAAATAGACCGCTCATGGAAATCTCTCTTGCAGCCACCAAGCTCTCTTTCCCACGTAACCTTGAATTTAAAAAAATGCATGCCGCAAAGCACTATCTCATACTATCTTTATTTTCTAGAATTCCTCTGCATTCCCAAAAAGGGAATGATTACTGGGGGGGGGAAATGGCTGCAGATCAGTGTTTTGTCCTTGAATTGTTTCCATCACCCTCTCCCCCACAAGGAATACAAAGATGCACTGAAGTGTTAAATATCATATTGTGGGGCTAGAAAGTGATAGACAAGGACTTTAAACAGATTAAATGCTTGTCTTAGGACTGTTCACTTCTACCATGGCAGTCATTTGCAAGGACCCAAGCACTTCAATCGTAGTAATTTTGTGAGAGCATCCCCAGAGTGCTCTCAGAATTCTAAGCGGTACCAAAAGAGTTGCCTTTGCCTGTTCTGCTCTTTTAGAGTAGATCTAACAATTTAAAAGCAAAGAATGGGACGTTCCTTTCATGCTTGCAGTTTTATTTTTACTTTTAACTTACAGGTGTTGAAACTTTACTTTTACTGGCTTGAGAAAAGCATGGTTAGGCAAATGAAAAAAAAAAAATCCAAATTGTGCATTAGCTATGATAGAGGACTGTCCCTCACTTATGCAAGTCTAAATTTTCTAATCACCCTTCTTTCTGCATCCCTTCTGTCATGACAGTCTGAACTGGACGTAGCCTCTTGCAAGACATTCCTTTCATCAATAGAAGCTCCCTTTCTAGTAAGATTGTGCAGTGAACTAGATTTGAAGGGTAAATGGTGATTTGGAGCATGAGTGGGCCTGTATGACACATCTATCAGCATTTCCTTGAATCAAATGCAACTTTTCCTGGGATTGCAAAGTGAGTCCTAAGCTCAGTAGTTGCCAATAGATGTGATGTGAGTACTCTCATATGCCTAAGTTCACCTTTTTCCTTTCAAATATAAATCTTTTCTCTGTGGCCCAAAGGGCCCGAAGAAGTGAATACCCCTGTGGTTAGTAGAATCCTTAAGCAACACCTCCCTTGGGATTCTTGTTGGAAGATGGCTTGCAAGAAAGGCTGTTAGAAGATTTTCCTCATGAACCACCTAGTTGATTTGTTTGTACAATAGTTTAGTGCTGAGGAGCAAAACCTGTGAAATGCGGCAGAAATGCTTAGGGGATTGGGATGATTGGGATTATCAGAGGTACCAAAATATAAAATCTGTCGTTGCATTCTTTTACCACATCCTATTTTTTATACCTCTTTAACTAGCAAATTTCACACCGTGGTACCACAGCTATTTTTTTTTTCCAATTATATGCGGGGGGGGGGTGTTGTTTTTGTTTTCATTTTTTGCTTTCTTTGGTGCCCTGGCCTTAGCTTATCTGATGCAATTGGTTTTCAGCCAGTGTTTCTTAATTTTATGATATCAAATAATACGTCTCTTAAAGTGATGTTTTTTCTTATAACTTTTCATAATAGAAATTCCTGGAATTTATTCTTGTCTGTTGTAAAGAAAAAAACTAATAGATTATGAAAATACAAAATACTCTTTTCGCTTTATCTTCAGCATGTATACAGTTCCCAGCATAGACATTTTGTCAGTTACTGTAGGAATCGTATGGGTACAACTAGCCTGATGGAGCGTTTCCTGCAAGATGTTCTGCAACATCATCCCTATCGATACTACGACAATAGGTACAATCATTCAATGGTTTGGGCTATCTGGATGTTTTATAATACAAATCCAATGTGTTAAAGTAGAAATGTATTAAATTTGCAGCATGTTGGGCCATCTGAAATATATTTTTAGCTGGAAGCAACTTGAAAAACAAGTTGTAAAAGAAGAGTGAAAGCTCTGTGTTGAACTTGTTGTGGTTTTGTGCTCATTATTTTTGCTTTTGTTTTCAGCAATGTCTCTTTTTTCTGTTTTGCTGAGGAAGGAGAAATTATAACACCTGCTTTTTTAGTGCATTGGGCTACGTACACTCTGAGTCATTTAAATGCCTAATCATGGAAAAAAGTAGTGTCTGGTATCATTATAAAGAAGCTACTAAATAAGAGAAGAAAATGCATAAATATAAATATTATGGGAGAAGTATGTTAAAAATGGAACGAAGAAACAGTGATAATGTAGAAATTTCTTGGAAGAAATCATGTACGTATCGTGTCAGTTGAGTACCATCAAATTGTCCTCAACTCCCGGTGACTGCACAGACGAGTGCCTGCCATCTTCACAGGGGGAGCCTACAATTATAATCTTATAAACATTAATTACTGTGAATTAATAGTAATTCATACTATGGAGTGAAATGTTTCTTCAGCCTGTTAAAATGACAGTCTGCCAGATTTAACTACTGACTAAATTCCCTTGTGTGAAGACATCACTTAGATAAGATTGTTTTTGTTTTCTCCTTATGCAGTGGAGCTGGGCCAAGCAAGGGAGGGGAACTACCTAACAGACGATAGAGGGAAGGATGGGTGAAGGAAGGATAAATGCAGCCTGTTCAAATGTTGGGAGGAGAAGACTTGTTCAGGAAAACAGCTTGCCCATATTTTTGCCCATATTTTTCTGTATGTAGTGGCTTCTGGGCATAAAAGAAATGCCATTTAGAAATATTTAGAAAGATTTTAGACAAAAGAAAACATATAAAGAATAAGCAGTGCGTGGAGAGACTGTCATGAAAATCTACTTATTGAAAGAAGACGGTATAAATGAAGCTATAGATCAATCTGAAGACCAATATACCTGAAGAACAAGCTAGTAAATTAGATAACTGCATCATTCTGCAACACAGTCTGAGCCTTTTAATACTAGTATGATTTAACATGTAACCTCCTAAGCTGTTTCCTGTGTTGAATATTGTTTAAAAAAAAAAGTTTAGCTTAGTTTTCCTTACAGCTTTTTTAAATAATTAACAAGTTTTTCAATTTATTTACTAAGTGAGAGTACCATTAAGAGAAATCCTCATATGCCAGTTGCAATTTCTTTATAGTATATAATTCATGTTCTTAATTTTCGATCTTTATGACAGATCATACTTAATTTTACCAAGTAGATTCTACCCCATATTTCTCCAGTGAGTTAAGAGGGAGGCACTTCAGAGTTCCCCATTTAGATTGGAGCTACAGGTAGTCCTTGGTTAACGACCACTTGTTCAGTGACCATTTGAAGCTGCAACAGCATTGAACAAGTGGTACTTACAACTGCTCCTCAGAGTTCCAGCCGTTGCAGCACCCCCGCAGTCATATGATCACAATTCAGGCACTAGGCAACCAGCTCACACTTACAACAGTTGCAGCATCCTGTGGTCATGTGACCGTCATTTGTGACCTTCCCTGCCGTCTTCCCACAGCAAAGTCAATGGGTAAGCCAGCAGGGAAGGTTACAAGTTGCTCCCATAAGTTGCTCCTGCCGCTTTTTCTCCCAAGGAGCCCACTACAGAGTACGAGATCCCAGGGATCGCGTACTCCATAGCGCATGCCTGCAGCATCCCCTCCCATTCCTAGCCACACTTGCGTGGTGCCACAACACTCTCCCCCACCCGGCCACCCTCCATAGCACTCGCCTGCCTGCCAGCCTGCCTGCAAACCACCCGGGACTTGTGACTTCCTGCCACCTTCCCCACTGACTTTGCTTGTTGAGAAATGTCAGCAAGTAGCAGTCATGTGAGGCCATTGCTTAATGACCTGCATTCCTCACTTAACGACAGTAGTGGGGGCTGCCAGGATTGCCGTTGCTAAGCGATGCAGTCACTTGACATCGCACTTTATGGCCTCATTGCTTAGCAACGAAAATTCCAGTCCCAATTACTGTTGTAAGCTGAGGACTAATCTCTGCTTCTAGCTTTTTAATACTTTGGAATTGGATCAGGATTCATACTGAAAATATATAAATGATTTATGGAAAAATGATAAAAAGTCATGCTATAAAGGTAGCAAAGCAACTAGAAAAGGAAATGCAAGGAAGTTTGTTAATAATAGAGGATTCCAGTGGGTATATGTACTTTTGTGTGAAGATTCTTTGTTTTCCAAGGACTGGGCAGACCACAGCGCAGAAGACAACTGTACAAAAAACATAAAATATTGTTAAAGCTAAAAAATGCTACTCCAATGGCCATTTTGCTTTAGAAAGCAGATGGATACAAATCAGGTCTTCCCCGTGACATTGAATGGAATGTTGTGTTTGAACAATTTATTAAGAACTGGACAATTTCTGAAAATATTTATGAAGAAAACCTTGATAAAATAGAGGTGTCTTACCCAAAGTACCTAACATTAGGTTGGTTATATGGAAGATATTGTTAATATATCAGAGCCTGCAACCATACTCTTAAAAAGCAATCTGGAAAGAACATAGTTCATTGATGGTGCTGTTGAAACTTGGAAGGCATATCAAAAACTCTGAAGGAATATAATTGAGACTAAAAGGACGGGGGGAAAACCCTACCATGACATGGAAATCTTAAAAATTATTTTTTGGATATTCCTGTCGCAATAAATTTCAAGACTGTCAGGAAACCATTTCAGTAGCACATTCTGATGATGTTTAGAGCAAAGCCATTCTTCTGATTTGGAGGAATCATTCCTCAGACATATTCAACCACAGTTGCTTTAGTTGCTAAGCCAACATTTTACTGTAGGAGCTTTCTTTACAGGCACAGAGGGAATATTTTCATTATTTGCTATTCACTCCAAGCTAAGAAACCAACTGGGACTTGAAAAACCTAGTAGCGTTCACATATTTGCTTCAGTCCATGAATATATGAAAACTAAAATAAAAAGCGAAAAAGATGAGAAAGAGAAGGTAATAAAATTTGATGTAAAAAAATAAATACAGCTGTAAGCTAAGACATTTGCAGTTGCAAATGTGAAATGCTGATGTGATATTTAAGGTTTAGTTTAATAAACACAGTAGTGCTTTTTTGTGATTTAGTTCCTTTGTTCTTAATATGCTATCAACTGCATTTGCAGCTTGTCATGTGTAATCAATATTAAGAACTATTTTCTAAATTAATAGTAATATAAATATGTATGGTGTGAAATCATGTATTGAGTGCCATATGTAAATAATGATTGTTACAAACCTGATTTCACTTAGTGATTTAAATCAGAGGTAAGTTATCATTTTTCAGATTTGAGGATACAGATGGTCTTTAAGAGATGTGCCAGCAACTGTGTTCCAAAAACTGAGTGGTGGCAGGACAAATATTAAATTAAATATAACTAATACAATTTCTCTCCATATAATTTTTCCCCTTGGGCACATTAAAAATTACAATTTCATAGCAACTTTTGGAAGAACTGTAAACAACAAGTTGACATCCCTGCTTTAAATCAATAGAGATGTAGGGAACCAAGGTTTGGTGTGACATGAATAAGCATAACCTACTGGTCTTGCATGGTTTTTCTTCCTCCATTTACTTTCATTTTTATTTAACTACACTCTGGAATGACAAACAGTAGTTAAAAATAAAACTAACTTTAAGCTGTTTTTTTCTGAAGCTGGCTTGTTTAATCTGACAATAGTTAATATAATCATAGTTCCTAATTTGGTTCACCACAAGTGGAAATGAAAGTACTAAACTTCGGAAGGGGAGGGGAGTGTGTCTTCCAGGAGGAGGCTAAGCTGGTTCATATCTCATTAAAAGTGAACTGCTTAGCATGATATTCAGATAATGGCCATTGTGATAAATAGTTGACTTTCTTAATGTAGCAGAATGCTTTTATATATTTCAAAATTTAATCTGAAATTGGTGAGCATCATTGCAGCACGTGTTATATGATTGACTTATGATATTTGATAAGTGATTCAAATCATAGTAAGAAGTAGGCTTGACATAAATTTCATGGGTTTTCTTCAATGAGAATCGTAACTTCTGTTTTGCATAAATTGAGCAATGTTGTTTAACAATATTGTGATCACTGAGCTAAATTGATTCTAAGCCTGAATATGTCTACCCCCCTCAATTATTGCAAAATTACAAACATGGGGATGGATGCTAAATGGATGGGGGTAGGAGACGAGCCCTTTCCAAAGCTAGGAGAGGCACATTGCTGAATGACCGAGCTAGGTTCTGGAGTCTTCCATTAGAGTTTGGCATGGCAGATGAGCTGGGAAGAAAGTATTGTGATCTCCTACTGTGAGGAGTGAGATTCCTAGGTTAATTCTATTATTTCTTTCTGCTCATCTTTGTCATGCTTCCATCAAACTGTTATACATCTGGCATAACATAAGCTGCATTCCCATGCTGTCCTCACCTGGACTAAAGTCACTTTGTGCTGAACTTAAACAATTCTGTCATTTTGTGGAATCTTAATTTGGAAGTGGGGATTCAGTGCTTTTAGTAGTCTTTCAAAATCTATTAATAAAATTCTGAACATTGATTATGAAGATGCTATTGGTACTTCTCAGTATTTAATTCTTCAGATGGCATGAACATTGGGCTATTCTTGTAGTCACATCACTCACATGGTGCAGCAGCCAGCCAGGGAATGGGTTATTTTAATGAAGGCTGACTAAAATAGTATTTTGCTCTGGTACTTGATATATTATTTATAAAAGTTAGGAGGGTAAAGGAGGATTTTTTCCCTTTGAGCTTTATTCATTATGCTTTTATGTGGTGTGCTGTATTGATGGTACTGAAGATATTTCTGAAGGCTGCAGTTTCATGCTGCAGGATTTTTGTTTAATTCAGTATATTGATCAGATTTCAAGAGGCAACAAGAATATAAAGTAACATTCTTCACAGTATCGTTAACGTTTGATATTATGTTTACTGATGTGGGGTTTTTTTCTAGAATCTTTTAAAATGTATATCTAACCATTTATTCATATATATCACCATTGAAGGAGAAGGTGCAGCATCAGAATTGACTTATTAAGGATTTTTAAAATTAAAGTAGCCCACAGTGGAATGACTATTGACAGAGATGACAAGATTTAGTTAACAAAAAAGCAGGCCATGAGGTGAGAAACATTTCCATATACAATTGTGAGTGGAGAATGGAGGATTTTCCCCCCCACTTTTTATACAGCTACAATAGATTTATATACAGGTAGTTCTTGACCTATGACCATTCGGTCAGCAACCATTCCAAGTTATGATGGTGCTAAACCGGTGGTTATGACTGGTCTCGGAGTTCTGGCCGTCACAGCACCCCCATAGTCATGTGATCGTGATCTGGATGCTTGGCAACCTATTTGCACTTAAGCTGGTCGCCAAGCACCCTGCGATCATGTGATCACCATTTGCATCCTTCCCTGCCAGCTTCCCCAGAAAGTTAATGGGGAAGCCAGCAGGGAAGGTTGCAAGTCACTGGGGTAAGTCTCCTCCACCCGCACACCCTCCCCAGCCCCTCTGCACTTGCACAGCGCCGGCCACTCGCACCCCCCCACAAACCCTTCCCAACCCTTGCACCTCCCATGCATGTGCCCCCTTGCACCCTCTCTAACCCCTGCTGCACCTCCCTTGCACCCTTGTGCACCCTCCCCAACCCAGGCAGCATCTCTTGCACACCCTCCCTGACCAGCGCCTCTTGCACCTCTTCCCTGACCCTCGTTCACACACCCTCCCTGCACCTCTTGTGCACCCTCCTCCCCACCCCCACATACCCTCCCTCGCTCCCCCACCTGGCAGCAGCTACTTACCTGCCTGTTGGCCTAAGACTTGCAACTTCCTGTCAGCTTCTCCACTGACTTTGGTTGTGGGAAGCAGGCAGGAAGTTGCCTCACCTAACAACCATGGGATTCAGTTAATGACGGCAGCCAGGACTGCAGGGATTGCTGTCGCTAAGCATAAATCACGCTTTATGACCTCATCGCTTAGCGATGGAAATTCCAGTCCCAATTGCCATCTCAAGTTGAGGACTATTAGTATAACCTTTTGCGGATTAATTGAAGGAATTTTGCATTACGGAAGAAGTTTATGTGTATATTTTGTGTGACAGGAAGCTCCTACTGTTTATGAGGAGGATAAAAAATAGAGACTAGTGGCATCAGAATTAATCTCACAATCTAGAACAATCTTGCTTAACTCATATTAGTTAAAATAAACTTTACTATTGTTATTACTTAGATAACCCTAGATTTGTCTGAGTTTTTAGTGGAACTCCCTTTTTCAGTCTTGGTGTATAAATGTATACTGAGTATAGAATTATTCATTTTCTCGTTCATACATTTTGCTTATTCTGATTTTCTTTAAAAATCAGTGAATCCTACAAGTTCCAGTGTAGGATTTCTCATTTTATAATGTAGATATGAACTGGACCTTAGTTACTTTTTTTAACAGCACATTCAGAGACAGCTGTTTACTTAATTGATTACATTAAAGTTGCCTACAATTACTGTAGCTAAGGCTAGCTTTGCGAACCATGCTGGCTTAAAATAGAGAGGATTAATTTGCAGTTCAGTGTGTTATGCCAGTTCAGCTGTTCTCGCTAGTTTATGGCTCGGTGTCTTATGTGAACGCAGACATGAACCATGATTCTTGTAACTGTGGGTTCACAGCTTAAGGTTTTTAGATTGAAGGCTCATGTATTTTTATCTGAGTTGTTCCCTGGGATCTTTCCCTGGTGTTTTAGTATTCCAGAACACATTAACCATTGTGACAGAAATATTTGGCACAAAAAGTGGTTCTGGAGATAGAGGTGCCATCTCCCCAATGATGTAGAATGTTGAAAATTCCCTCTCATTCCTCACTGTTGCATAGCAGCAGGATTTAAACAACATTTTATTATCCATGAAATTCAGAGCTCAAACTTGTAAGTTCCTGAGTGGTTTATAAGTGGTTGGTAGGCCACTTTGGTTTGCAGCTATACTGCTAGTCATACTAATAGGACCATTAAAGTTTTATTAACTCTTCTGGCTTTTAATCCCTTAGTTGCACATTTTGCTTTAATGTTCAATAATTTATAATATTGATGTGTATTTTTTCCTTTCCCTAGACCAACTTATGATGACATGCCATTCAACTCCCAGCTTCTTGCAAGGGATGGGGCTGCTCTTTCTGTGGAAGTCAAAGAGAAAGAGAGAGATACAAGCAGGGTGGAGGATCCAAACACTGAGAGTGGATTGACTGCTGAATCAGGCTGCCTTATTTCCCAGAGCCATGAAAAGCTGAAGAAAGCTTCTGAGGCACTCCTACCTATCCAGACCCTAGGAAGGGGGCAACAGCCCAATCTAGGAGCTTCACAACGAACTATGGATATTTCCAGTAATACAAACAATCTTGGTCCAACAAGCATTTTGACTGAAAATAATAGTCAGAAATTTACAGCTAAGGACGTTTTACCCCATCCATTACCTGTTAGCCAGTTGTCATCTACTCCTCATAGACTTGCAAAAAACATTAGATATCCAGTAACAACAGATTTAGTTTTAAATGACATACGTGAGCAGACTAATCAGGATATATGCAACCAAGATGGATTTCTGAATTCAAACGAAAGTCCTGTTTTACAGTCAGTCCCATCAAAAACTGTTTCACATTCTCATGAGAGTCCTGTCTATAATAAAGGCAACTCTTTAATCTCAGGTCAACTTTTTTTAAAACAAGATGAGTTAGAATCTCAGGATGAAACTCAGATTAACTTCTGTCTCAGGAATACTAGAAAACCTGTGGGCACCAGCAATTCCCTGACTTTTCAAGCAACTTCCCAATTATCGAGACAAAAAGAACATTTGTACAGAAGTGCTGAAAGTTCTATAAATGAAATAATTGAACAAGTCATTTTGAAATACTGCTATGAAGCTCCTCCCAAAGAGTTGCCTTGCAGAGAAGAAGATGCAAATTCCTGTGTAAATATACTGTCACTTTTGGATCACAGTAGTCTACATGGCTCAGATATAAGTTTTGACTGTGATGCAGCTGTTGATTCAGGAGCAAACCTGCCCAAGTTAACTGTTAAAAATCTAGAACTTCTCAAAGAAGTTAAAGTAAATCTACAAGATGAAAATTATGGCACCCAACTCAGTTCCATTTTTAATAACGTTTCAATGCCGCAAGTAGCTGAAGCAGAAAATGACATTTCAGTTCAAAATGAAGAGCCAGTTCTTCCAGCTCTGCCTCATGTGCCTCCTTCCTTCGTAGGAAAAACCTGGTCTCAGATCATGTACGAAGATGATATGAAAATTGAAGCACTTGTGCGGGATTTCAGAGAAGGCCGCTTCCGCTGCCATTTTGATACTGAGTCCTTGGCTCATCGTACACAGAGCAGGCTAAGAAAAAAACCCCAAAAAAGTGATGAGAGGATCAATACAGTTGCAGCTAACAAAACGGACGCTGGATCAACTAAAGGGGTTCCAGAATTTACTGATGGGCTAAGTGATGGCCCTGACTTTAGCAACTTATCTGCAACTTCAGAAATACATGTTCCAAAACCACTGAAGAATCCCAAAAAAAGGATTTGGCGCCTTGCCTCAAGATGCCAAGTAGTCAAGGTTAGCCATGGCACACAAACAAGTTTGGTACAGTATCCAGTAGTAAAACAAAAAGTAATTAGGAAGGACTATCAGCTACAAGATCAGATGGCTAACCTCCTTTGGTCAGAGAATGAGAAAACACCTGCCATGAAAACTAGACTATGTGCTCTTAGGCTTCCCAAGTCTTATACCAAAATCATGAGCCCTTTACAGCCACAAACGGTAGTCTATGTTCTTTCATGTCCAGAGACGAAACAATCTAGGAACAAGGCTGAAGAGGTTCCCAAAATTAAAAGTCATAGCTCCACAGATAGTAAAGATTCTGTAAGGTATAAATACAAACAAACTTCTATTAAGTATTATGATCCTCTGACAAATCGAATTTTAAAAACACCTCCCAAATGCGTACCTGGGGAGAAGACAAAGAAGCCTACACATGTTCGACAGCTATTCAGGAATCTCAACCTTGATGGAAACAGGAAGAAACAAGCTGATACCCAGTATATGTCAAAGTCCTTCAATTCACCAGACAACCATGCTTCAGCAGCATCTCTCTTGCTTGATCCTGTTAAGGAGAATGATATGAATTCAAGTCACCATAAGACAGATGAATCTTCTATTTCTACAGAAAGATCTGAGTGTTTGGTATATAACTGTTCAGAGAAATGCTGTAAACCCTTATTTGTTTCACCATTGAACTCACACCAATCAGAACAGGAAAGCGACTTTCAGTTCAATCCATTTAATAGAAAAGGAATCAAATGTCCCTTGAAGTCCCATACAGCTGATCATTTAGAAAGAGACAATCCAAAGAAAATATGGCAGAGAAAAAAAATCAATAGTAGAGAATCAGGGTTTCCTAAAAAAACTTCAGGACTAATTTTTGTCAAACATGACCTTGTTAAGAAAGGCAGTAGGAAACAACCACCCAGAAGTACAACTCAGCAAATAGAGAGAAAGATAAAAAAGATTTCTTCTTGTACCCTCAAATCATCTATTCTCAGGCACCACTCTAAGAAAACTACCATAGCAAAGCACCTTCAGAAAGAAAAAGCTGATATTAAAAAGCTGACAGTGTCAAGGAAGCCGAAAGGAACATTTTTGAACACTGCAGCTGGAATGGGTGTTCCTGAAAAAAGGCAGAGAGCCACTGTAAGGACTTCTTCCAAAGTAAAGGCATGGGAAATGACTAGAGACAAGAATCTTTTTTGCACTGTGAAATGATGTTACTCAGATCATATAAACTTGCTTTTTGACTGTCTAAGAGGGCTTGAAAGGGAGAGGAAAGTGGGAGTGGCTTTTGAAATGAATACATCAGAATTAGAAATGGAACAAGTTCAAGATCCGACAGTAAGCTAATACGTCAAGAGGTAGTCCATATTGCTGCTTTGTAAGTGTTCTGCACATTACACGTTGAGTAAGGCTACCTTTTTTTAAGCAGTAAAAGCCCAGTGTTGCAGCTTGCTATATTATTTTTGTCACACAGAGCATTATTTTCCCGTGTAAAACCAATGTCAGTTATTGAAGACATTTACCTTTTACATGAGGCTCAGTTTTGATATCTTGTTGGTAAACTAAGCAATGCCAAAGCTCATCCCACAGCAGCATGAAACTAAATGGGCATTCCTGCTGTTTAGTTAAGACTGTCAGTTTCCCCTTAACTTCCCTGAAGAATCTTTGATTGTCTAGAGCCACTTTTATGGAAATTGCACATGGAAGTTTGGGGTGTATGCATTGCATTTGCAGAAGTGACTTCACCTTGTCTGGAATGCAATTTTGGATATAAATCACACTGATTGAGTTTGTAAATTCAGATCACAAATACAGAATTATCCATCCTCTGTTTATTCCCTTGTCAACAAACAGCATCAGAGATCATTCTAGAATGAAGCTAGTCTTGAAAAACATTTTTTCTTTCTTTCAACTTTTTTATTTTTCCTGGAAGAATGATTGATTTTTAAGAACATACAGAATGGTTAATCAAGATTGCTGTGTATAAGCAATATTTCTATCCTTAATCTGCCCTTAAAAACATGCATTACAGATATCTAGTTTTACTTCACAATGTAGTTGTGAAAGCATCTGAAAGTAATTTCAATAAGCAAGTTTTATTTCGTGTTTAAAATAGATTTCCAAATTGAAATTGTGAAAAGTAACATCCTATACTTAATTTTTTTGACTTGCATTAATATGTTTATTAAAAACATTTTTCTGACTACATGTTCCAAGTTATATGTTACTCTCAAATATAAAATAATGTTATAATTCTCCATCTGGATTTATTGAATTTCTGTTTTCTGAGAAGAGACCTTCCAACAGGTATTTGCATGAGAATGAATATTTTGTTCAACATCCCTGGTTGTTAGGACAATACTTCCAGTGTACTGTCACCACAAACTATTGTAGCCTGGTAATTATTGGTGCCTCTGTCATATACTATTCTAATACAAACATATTTAAACAAAAGCTCTTTAACTGATAATTTTATAAGTTACTTGATAAAAGTTTTATTGCAAAAGTTTCTTTTTCAACTGTTTTGTGTTTATATGCAAAATTTCACTGATACATTTATGATGGATAAGAGTGTCCTTTTTAACTAACATGCTGATTTTTGCATTCTGATCTGTAAGCTTTTGTGAATATTCTGACAGAGTACATGGTCTTATCTTCATCAGTTGTTAAATTGTATATATTTCCGTACTGTCCTGCTTTCTTAACCCTCCCATTTTTTCCCAACCTCAGGATGCACAAGGCACAGACTGTCTAATTTTAAACATTTTTTAATATTTGTATGTCTGTCTTTGGGTTATAAATTGGTTCCTCAGAGTGCCATTTTAAAAAAAAGATGTTAAAAATGGCTATATTTAAAGAATTTTGATAATTATCTTGATATATTTATATATTTTCTTTAAAACAGGAAGAAGTCTAACATCTTATTTTTTGTATTGTAAAGAGCTTGGAATATAATTTTGGGGGAAATTGTGCAGAATTGAAAATTCTATAATTATTACTTTTGAATATGCCTCACTCCTGGATTTAAGATTACAGTGTATGCTTGGTCAAATAAATGTTGGGGAGACAATATATTTTGGTTAAAACTGTATTTTATCAGTTTGCTGGTTTTATGGGTAGGTTTTTAACTTATTATCTTATAGAATTACAGTATGTGGAATGCTCAACATTTTAATAAATAAACCAGGATCCAAAAAGTGCTGTGTAAACGTCTAGATGATTTCCTGTGCCATGGGCATGCCTGTTGTCTGTTCTAACTAAGGACTCAGTTTCATATTTTTACAGGCTTTCAGATTCTGAGATGCTAGGGGGTTAGTTTCTGTGATCAGTCTTAAAATATGTTTTCCTATTTAGTCCCCACACTGCGCCCACCAGGCTCACTCCTTATCTGTCCCATCCCCTCATATACTAAACACTACTTTTCAGCATCCAGTTTCAGGCTGAGCCTCAAGATTTGAGCCTCAAAAGTTTCTAACCAGATTTAGAATGCATCTCATGTTGCGACAAGTAGTTCTGGAATATATATTCCTGGGGGACCTAGAGTGTTGAGGATGCAAGGAGGACACAGTTGTCATTGTGTGTGCAGAAGCCCCCTTTTCCTTTTCTGACAATGAATATTATATGAATGATTTACTTCAAAGAAGAGGAGAGCTGCCATAGAAATGTTTTAATGAATATTTCATCAATGCTGCACGAGTATGTGTTGAATGGAGGCATAGAAGAGAAATTTGTTTGATCCAAATTTTATAGAGACTGATCCCACTAGCATCAGTACAATATTTATTTTTCAGGGTATTGTAATGCAGTTTGAAATTTAAAATGTACACAACAGTGCATATAAAAGAAAAGAGCTTCTAAAGAGCAGTGTTAGGGAAAAAGTAAGCATGTTACATTAACAAATCTCATATTAGGAAAAGAAAATGCAACAGTAGATGTGCAAAAATTAAAATCAATTTTGCACTCTTGTTGCATTTACCCAACTGCAGTGGAAAAGTGAAAGACAATTTCTACTTTGGAAAATGAGAAACTAAACAGACCAAAATGACAGATTCATCCATTCCTATTTAAATGTCAGGACTAAGATTTTAAACATGCCTCCAGGAACCTAGCACAAAAGATTGTTTAAAAACTCACTGAAAGACTGCCATTAGTTCTAAGACTCATCCCCACTGGAAGGACTTGCTACTGAACTACAGTATACCCAGTGTATCAATTTGCCCAATTATATTTTTGCAAATAAATGCCTCCTTATAATGCATGTAATTCAGTTTGGGGAAAATACTTTTCAAAGCTTTGAAGGTTTCATGTCACTTGTCTTTTAGAGGAAAGTGAGCAAAACAAAACTGCAGAAATAATAGACATTTCTAAAACAAATACTGCAAATAATAAAGTTGGAATGCCATTTTGTTATAATAGCAACATTTTCACAAATTATTAGTAGAATCAGTGTAGGTCAAAATCATTTTTCAGATTTTTCACCCTTCATGCAATGTATAAACTTCATAGAAATCTGCATATTATTTTATTTATGGTTTTGCAAATGCTGGTTTTACCAGACTTAACTTCCTGTTCTATTGTGATGGCTAGTGTGGGTCTTCTGGGCTATGTGGCTGTGTTCTGGAAGTTTTGTTTCCTAACGTTTCGCCAGCATCTGTGACCGGCATCTTCAGAGAGCAGGAGCACAGACAGGAGCAGTTCTCTCTGTGCCCAGGATGAGGTGACCCTTTTGTGGGTATTTATAGAGATCTGAGGGGTGGGGATTATCTTCAGGAAGATACACACGTATTCTGACACCAAAACAAGCAGCCACTCATTAACCCAAACCCCACCCCCCCAATCCCCACCCCTCAGATCTCTATAAATACCCACAAAAGGGTCACCTCATCCTGGGCACAGAGAGAACCGCTCCTGTCTCTGCTCCTGCTCTCTGAAGATCCCGGTCACAGGTACTGGCGAAACGTTAGGAAACAAAACTTCCAGAACACAGCCCAGAAGACCCACACCAACCATCGTATTCCGGCCATGAAAGCCTTCGACAATACATTCCTGTTCTATTATTAAAAATGGGGGCTCCCACTTCTTTGCAGTGATTTTCCATTCTAACCTTTCTTGATTTTTATTGTTTCCTCTTTATTCATTTTCTAAATGAATAAAACGTGTTTAATTTCACTTGTATTCATTATTAAAGTTGTCGATATATATTATATTGCACCTAATTCATAGTCTGCATACCAAAATATACTAGAGGCAGATTATTTTGTCAATTGCATCAAAAAGGGTGGAAAGAGATACCCTTGCAATATTGTTAGTAGACAATGTTTTTATAGCTAGGATTCTCCTAGAGAATCTTTTATATATTGATTACAAGGGAACCTAGCCATCTAGCTGCAAATACACTATTTATAGTTGTTGCCACTACACACACTGAACCAATAAAATTGAAGTACTTTTGTCCTGAGGAAAACAATCATGCTTGAAGCTGAATTGAATTGAATTCAGTTTGATTTCGTTAAAATGGATGAGAAGGATTTTTGTGAGTGTAACGTCAAACTACTCCCTGATTACTCATATTGCATCACTGGTTTAATCACTGAATGAGATGCCACTTAAATTTGCCAGATATTGTTAAATTCAGTTATATATCCCTAAGTGTTTAAAGTACAGAAGAGAGGACACTGTATTTCTTAGGATCAGAATATGACTTAAACCAATCTAACATTTGCTTTTAGGGTGAACGCTAGGATCTCACTTAGGAGAATGTGCAAAATGGCTCCAATAACAGCAGTTGCTCTAAAAGGTTAATATAGTTAAATCTAAAATCACTTAGTTGCAATGTTACAGATTTTGTTTTATTTTATTTATGCATTTTTAGTTGAAGAGCATCTTTGGATCCTGCTCGGTTCTCCATTTGATTTCTGCTTAAGCCAGTTTGAGAGCTCTTATCTGCTGCTCCAGTACATAGTACCATGAAAATGATCATTCCAAACAGTCATATAGGCTGTAATTACTGAATGCTGAATTGATAAAAATAGGGTAGCTCAAGAGTTTTACAATATGAGTAAGCTTTGCATTTTATATGAAAAGTCAGGTTTTTAATGTCATATCAGTTGTCCATATTTTTTACCAGTAGTAGGCAGACACAAGTGGAACATAATAAAATACAGGTATTTCTCCTTTGCTTGTGACCATTTACAATTAACTCACTTTTACAAAACCTGGAAAAAGAAAAATATTTTCTTTCAATAAAATAAATATTAAATTAGTGGTGATCTGTTTAAGTTTAATTCTAAACAGTGTTAAATATTTCTTTGTTGTTACTATCATGCTCTCTCAGCCCAACCCACCTCACAAGATTGTTGTTGTGGTAAAGAGGAGGAGGAAGCATTATGTACCTCGTTTTGGGTTGTATAAAGTAAAGGCAGGATATAAAATTAAATAAAAAATATAATCTAGTTTACATAACAATTTACGTTATGGTAATTCACACAACTAGTCTGGTCTACTTCACGCTCATTTATAGTTGTATAACAGCCCATAGGAACTGCAGCAATCATTTATATAAAAACCTATTCCAAAAATTGCCTCCAAAATACAGTATCTGAAAAAAAAAATAGCTTTGTAAATTGAACTTTGCCCCTCTAATAAAATCTGTTAAAATGAAAATCAGGAAATGGGAAAATATAAAGTTATCATGGCTTGGAGGAATTGCAACCACTAGGATGGTTTTACTCCCTAATTATGTTTATTTCAAGTTTTACCAGTTAATCTATTTTAATTAACTCTTACATGACGGCAAAAAAATATTTATTAATTTTATACTCGCTGGGAAAAGGTTGAGGTTTAGTTTAAAAAAAAGTTCTATTTGAAAATATCTCAGGGTGGATTTGGAATTCCAAATTTATCTTTTTATTATTAGGCTTTCCACTTATAAAATATCCTTTGATTATTAGCAGAAATGGAAATCAAAATCTGACTTGAAATGAAAGACTCAGAAGAATAGCGCTGAGATACTAAACACTCCTTATTCATGCCAGACACCTTTAAAAGGTTTAAAGCCTTCTACAATTCTTTTTGGAGTGCTAATTTTAAAATCTGGGTGAAATGGCTAAAAACGTTAGCTCCCTTTTGTTCTCTTCTGTTTTTAGCTATCCTAAATTCTCTGTATCTGTTACTACATTTTATAAACCAAAATTAAATCAGAAATTGTACAGTCTGAAGGATTTTATCATTCTGGCAAGCCTACTAATTTAGAGGTGATAATTAATGAATTAACTTCTTCAGAATGTGCTTGGCTATTCAATTACAGTTCAGATCCTTAATTCAGAAATAAAAGCTAAGGCAAACAGACCCTAGACAAAGTTTGAAGCAGAGGTATTGAGTCTTTCAGATTCTTCTAAGAGACCTATCTCTAAACTATATAATATTATCACAGGAAAAAAAAAAATACACCAGCCTCTAATTTGTTTGCAAATGGCTTGGGAAAAAGTATTTCGAGACTGGAATAAAATATAGAAATGGAAACCAGTGTCATCATCCTCAGCCCGAATTAAAGAATATTATCTTTAAAAGACTAGAGAAGGTATATGACTCCTTTTAAAATAGTATGCATAAACAAAAAAAGCTCCCCTTTTGGTTGGAATGATTGTGAGGAAAAGGGAACTTACTTCCACTTGTGGTCACGTCTGCATGTCTTTTTCTTCTGGTCTGGGGTATTTCTGGATATTGGTAAAATTAGAAATCAAAGAATTAATTTGTGTCCACAACTTGCTTTGATAAATATCTTTTTAGGGTCTAACGCTAATACCTACTCTAAAAAATTAGTGGTATTTTTGTTGACTGCCACCAGAATGTCCATAACTAAACATTAGAAAGAAAAAACCGTGACATTGGAGCTTTGATACCAAAACGTTTGGCCTATCACAATAGCTGAGAAATTGACCTACGCTCTTCACCTGCGTTCTGGTCAAGCTAAAGTTAAAGCCTTCTCGAATATGTGGTCTGATTTCATATCTTACGCTAACCAGGGGAACCATAATTGTTTTATCCCAGATGAATATATTAATGTGTGGGAAGAATATTAAGGAATTATTAATATGTGGTTTTATGAATTGTTTTTCTTGTCTCCCTTTTTAACCCTTATACAGTATGTATGGCTTGAATTTTATTGTGCTGTTTATCCTTAATGTAAATTTTTTAGAACTGATTAGAGAAAAAAAGCTAAGACTAGAAAATAAGACCAAGTTCTAATTTTTAAAAATGAATTATTTTCCTAAATGGTTGGCTGGAGATAGTGTATTCAACAGCCATTCATAATGAGTCTTCAATTATTTGTTGGCCACAGATTGGACTTGGCCCATTCTGTAAAGCAAGAGGTATTTGGCCATGGAACAGGAATTACACTGTGCAGTATGTTGCAAACATTGAGGTACTTCTTTATTAGGCTATAGTCTGTCAGACAATATTAGCAGAAATTTTACAAACAGAATTGCAAGAGAGCTTTGATCTTGTTTTGGTTGGTTGGTTGGTTGGTTGTCCTACAAACTACTGTAGGCTACAGCCAGAAATCTCATCACTAGCCTTCCTTAGATTATTGACACCAGCAGCAAGTTCCATCTGAAAAAACAGAAGTCATGGCTTGGATCAGAAGAATCTGCATGAACACAAGCAGACTGGAATAATTCTGTGCTTGCCATTTTCCAAAATAATTGCAGCTCTTTCTCCTACAGTATTTCTCATGAACCATAATACTTACCTCAAATTACATATTTCTTTGACGTACCAAATCTGCAACCACCTCATACAGGTAGAAATTTGAGATGTGTGCTATTTTGACTGAAGCTCGGATTTTCTTACATGCGCACACAAAGAGAGGATGGGTTTGAAGCAGTTTTCTTTCGCTGTATCTTGGCTCTAAAGACACAATCTTGATCTATTGATCTAGATACACTGCAAAGAGCAGCACTGCAGGAAATTCCAGTAAAAAAAATATTTCCATTATTCATTTATATAAAACACCATGGTGGAAAAGAATTGGGGGGAGGGGAGCATTCAATCTTATCCAAGCAATCAGGCCACCTCTTGTACCACAATTTTTTTTAAATCTATTGTCTGGCAGTGAATAGAGGATGCTGTTCTTTCACAGTATTTGCATCCAAAGCAATTTCTTTCACTGAGATCAAGCCTTCTGCATTCTATTTTCCTTTTTTCCTTACTCAGATGTTTCAATCTAGAGAACCAGAAAAATGATGACAGTATGCAGTACTCAAGCTAAGCATTTTTCTTTAATCCTCTAGTGGGACAAGTCCACAAAACAGCTGTGCTAGATCTGTTGGACCAAAATAAATTAGCTAACATACCTAGAGAACAAGTAGTATTCCATAAATACGAAGAAATTCCATCTGGTATCCTCTTGATACTTTCCTTTTACCATCACCATTTTGTATCAGTGTTTTTCTCAAACTAAACCACCCATAGTCCCTTAAAAAAGATTCAGGAGCTTACAGTTTCCTTGTTGAAACAAGCACCAGCACTTTTTCCTCTTAAAATGTTTTATATACCCTTTCCCACTCTTCTTCAACAACAGAGTCTTCTCTTCCAACTCACTGTCCATTAATCACTATCAGAAATTCTGCTTTCCACAGGATATCTAGTTTTCAAGATACCTAGAAAAATCCAAAACCTCTATACTGATTTCAGTTAAAATTCCCCTTCTTTGTCCCCATATGTTGCTCTAGCTTGCTAACAATTTAATCCCATTTCGTTGATTTTTTTTTTAATTATTTGGGTGTTCTGCACATAAATCAGTGAAAAAGCAACAGTCTTTTAACAGAACAACAAATCTCTTCTACATTCAGGCAACAAGCAAGGTCAGACTACCACAGAGTGACCTAGAATAAGCTATCTGGTGTTTCCAGACCTCCAGTTCAGGTTGCTGAAACAGGATGAGTGGTTTTTGCACACCTCTAGTGAAAATTCCTGAAAAGTCTAAAATGCCAACAGAGATCTGTGATAGGGAAAGCATACATGTAGAAGTTCAGGAGAACAGTGATTGAGACAAGGTTTCATATCATGTTGCTGATGAGACATGTAGAAGCCAAATTAAATGTTACATAGGAATTAAATTGTGAAATTGAATGTGGGGATAACTTTGATTTTTTTTTTCTCTCTCTCTCTCTCTCTAGCCTTTATCCATATAAAATCACACCAAATTAGATAAAACAGAATCTGAAAGGGGAGTCTTTTCTTACCAATTTAGTAACTCTTCACAAGTCAAGAGAGTGAACTTGCATGACAATACTGTGGAAAACCTGTAAGTATATGGCAGAAAGTAAGGAAGATGACCTTGATGGAAATAGGCAAGAACCATTACCTAGGCAAAAGGGGCTGAAGCATTCTGAGAGTCCTGAGAACCAAGATAATCGGTAGAGGCTTAGGCGGATGGCTCCCTAATTCACTGGAGTATAAGGAGGAGGAGGAGGAGGTCCAACACAATCAGACTTGCAAGGTTCTGTTTTTATAGCCAATAAAAGTAGTTTTAGCCTTCTGGTAGAGTTGATTTTCTGGTCTGGGCTACCTACTGGGGCTGACATATATATTCCTGACCATTTCATGCTTAGACTAATGGATTCCAGTTTTAGTATGAGATGAAGACATACATCACTCTTGAGTTTTTGAAGGTCCCTGAAGACTTGGTATGTCAGCAGGCCTGGGGACCTCAGGGGACAGGTGAACTAGTGAGGTGGCTCTATTATTAACATCTCTTCACTTATTATCTTTTTCTGTTTTAGTTCTGTTTTTATAGTTTTTAATCTTTTTAATCATTGCTATATAATGAATTTATGTAATGATTGTTTATGTATTTATTATTTTATTGGATTGTTGTATGCCGCCCAGAGTCATTTTTTGTGAGATGGGCAGTCATATAAATTTGATTAATAAATAAATAAATAAATAAATAAATACTAGCAAGAATGGTTAGATTATAGCATACTCTTGGGATGAAGAAATATAATTGCGAGATTTAATATTCTATTTAGAGATGGTGGTGTTTATTTTATTTTAATATAAATAATCTTTTAATATGGGTGTCTGTCTAATTACCAGCCATATATTATTTTATTTCAGAATGTGGCTGGTTTTGAATTCCTTCCACAGCTTCGTGGTTCCTGCAGCTAAGACAACATTAGGACAAAGCCACCATATCACAACTCTGTTCAACTTAATTAGTGAATTATCATAAATTGTCTTGTGAACATAAAGGACTTCTAACAGTAAGAAATGCTGGGCTTTAAAATCACATCAACAGTTTTACTTGATAAACTCTCAATTTAAATGAACATTATTGATATGTATATAATGATGACTCATAGATTAAATTTTGATGTCTTCCTCAACTACATGATGAAGTATGTTGTTTCTAAAGGTTTCTCTGCCTCTTGTTTTAGTTTATGTTGAGTGGCTCATCTCACCTGCCAGCCTTCTTCTTCCCCTTTTAAAGAGAATTTGTGGAACTCTGTGGGGAAGCCTAGTTTATTCCCACACATACTTGCTCACCTAAGTATCTGCAGGACTGAACTGCCTTCAACTGGTAATATATCATACCTTAAATTGTTGGTTCAGCTACAACTAAGGTTTTTCTTGTTCTCTTATGTTATTGCTGTTGATAATGTTATTTATTTTTTTCTTCTGTCCAGCACCGATATGCCGATATTCTTGACCGGTAGTCAAGAATAATACAGCGCTATACAACAACATGGCAAACAGGCATACCATAGACCTTTAAAGTCCCACTTTGTCATCAGAATAGGCACATTATTTCTTATTGCTTATTGACCAGCAGGTCTGTGGATAGAAAAGACTATTACTGGAGGAAAAAAAGTGACCAAAGGAGAAGGGCAGAAGATAAATGATGCCTTGCTCATACTGGAAGACCATGGTTTGGAGCAGGTGCAAAAAGTGAGAAACAAGTAAATTTATGACTAACGATATTTATAGCAGATGCACATTATGACAGCCCCTACTGCCATACACAGGAGTTTCTGCAAGAATGGTTCTGAGGATGGAAAGAATAAACATACACAATACAATATATAGATATTAGACATGAATATAAATTTCTGAATAAAGTATATGCATAGAATATTGCATGCCAGATGTGTAAATAGACATCTACAAAGATAAACCATTTTCTTTCATGAGGTTGATTTGCTGTTCTCTGTTCAAAATATTAAAATTATTGTAAAAGCTGTTTATATCACCTATCGAAAGTGAGTTCTTTAGCTGATGCAGGACAATAAACCAACAAAATATAAGCTTGCATGACTTATATTTCACAAATGCAACCTCCTGATTCCTTTGTCAGTCTTATATTCCAGTACCACTGCATTTCTCAACATTTTCAATTAAATTATATCATTCACTGCATATTCTTTAATTGGTGATATCAAGGTGATAAGAAGGGTCGGTAATATTTGAAATGTTAATGGTTCATGGCACCACAAAGTTTGAGAACTCCTTGTCCTACTGACATTGCTGTGATTGTGTGGCTTTTAAATCTTGTTGGAATAATACACCTTTTTAATGACATGTTAATATGTCTTGATTATCTCATTTTGATAAAGGCTAACATAGAGACTTGTGTTGGAATGCATTGTTGGCTAATTTAGAAAATGCAGAGAATTCAGCAGGACACAAGACATGGAAAGAGAGAGGTATAAGAGGTCCCAAAGAGTTTTTCTGCCCAATACCAGGACAAACTAATTTATTTCAGATAAGCAAATTTGCACAACTTTTCGTCTCTACTAGAAGCAGCTCTTTATAAAGCTGATGGGTCTTAACAAACCCATCAAATAAAGGCATCCTTTAACTTGCTCTTCCTCCATTTCAAAATCTCAACAAAAGTTTATACATTTTAGCAATCCCGTTGATCATTTGTACATAATTCATTTTCAGATTCCATTTTATCACATTCTATTCCCGGTACTTTTTTAATCTATATTAAATCTTTCTCTTAATTGTGCATATGAGAAGCACTGAAAACAAAATCCCTCTGCAGCCAGTTGTTCTCTTGATTTTATCTTAAGCTCCCCATTTTCCTAGCAAGTTTTTATATGTTAACTATTTGTCTTCGCCCGCTGTTTCTTTTCTATAAAATGCTTCTTGAGCTGAGGGCAACAAAGGTATCTTTCGGCATAGCCTGGGTTTGTATCTACAGTATTCCATATTCGTAGTATGGCATTCCTAATATAATGATTTTTAAAATCTGCATTTACTTTAACTTTATCATACTATAAGTAACCATGCCACCCAAACCTCAGACCATAACCTTCTAAACTTAAAAGTCTCTTCTTTCTTAACAACAGCCATTCCTTCATCCAAACCAAAGAGCAGGCAGCAAAATACAATTTAAAATCAGGTAATCCCAGTCCTCCTCTTTCCTTTGCATCTTGGAGAACCTTATATTTAACCCTTGGTTTTTTCCCCTGCCATATATATCTGGATATGTCTTTTTGCCACTGTTGAAATGGTGCATCAGTTCTCAAAACAGGTATTGTCTGAAATAAGAACAACATTCTAGGTAACACATTCATTTTTACCACAGAAATTCTTCCCAATAATGACAGTTGTAATGTTCCCCATCTTAATAAACCCTTCTTAATTTCGTTCCATACTTTAACACAGTTATTTTGAAATAACAAACAATTCATGTTAGTTATAATGATACCCAAGTATTTCACTTTTTTCTCAATCTGAAAACCAGTTTTCACAGAGAATTCTGTTTGGTCTTCCATCTTCATATTCTTTGTCAACATCTTTGTTAAAGAATGTATGGTAAAATGGATGAGAATTTTTGGTTATAATGTTCGAATGGATCAATGGGAGAGGATGTGGTTAAATGGTCTGCAATTCACATTGTCTTACAATTTAAACAAAAACTTTTTTTAAATGATGTACCATCATTGGTATATGACACCAGAGGCATTGTCTAAGATATATAAAGGTACTTGTAATCATTGTTGGAAATGTGAAAAACATGAAGGGGCATTTTACCATGCATGGTGGCCTTGTGAAAAAGCAAAAAGATACTGGACACAAATGCATCTGGTGATACAGAGAGTTTTAAAATTAACATTCAGATGAAACTGGAATGTTTCTCATTATTCTTATGGATGCTCAACTAGAAAAGGCTCATGGATGGTTGGTTTTATATATGGTAACTGTAGCGAGGCTATTGTGTGCACAAAGATGGAAGACTACAGAAACACCCACACTGGAGGAATGGATTGTGAAGATGGCTGAGTTTGCAGAAATGGCTAAAGTGACTTGTTTGATTGAGGAGGGAACTACAACTACATTTATAAAAGACTGGAAACCCTTTATGGACTTTTTGCTGAAAATGGATAAAAACTAACTGCTGATTTTGGGATTTATTGATTAAAAACTTTTGTTTATGGGAAGAATAGAACTATGATATGCAGTATGGCAGGGTGGAAATGGTAATTGCTATGTTTGTAACTGCTTCAAAGATCAGAAATCATTTTAAATATCTTTCTTTTTCTTGCTATTTATTATTCTTCACTTTTTCTTTTACCCTTTTATAACCTTTCTTTTTCTATTTGTTCTTCTATGCTTCTGTAGTTTTCTAATCTTTGTGAAATCTTCTTTTAATAAATATTATTCATAAAAAAAAAGAGATGAGGACATCCTAAAGCACAGGGCAAGCAAGACAGCTTGCAGCAATAGGTGCAGTCCTCCTATCGGTTACAGCTGTGAGGAGGGGTCCCAAAGGCATCTGTGGGAGGGGAAGCAGATAAGTGAGAAAAACCTGTGAATTATGTCCTTTTGTCAGCCACTTTTGTCAGCTGGTAGGAGAGGACAAAGCTTGCATTATGATATAACCCCCTGCACATATCATCATTTTGACGCCATCCCAGTTTGCTGCGGACTCCGAGGCAGACTGCAAAGAACAGGGAAACATTGGTAAATGACCTCACAGTCTTTGTTCTAAGGTATCTCAGCCCCAGATGTCCCAAGTCATGGCTCTTCCTTTACAAAATATAAATCTGCTCTTTTAATTTGAATAATTCTTATGCCTAGCCACAGTAATCAGCAATTGCGCATAAACTCACACAAACCTCAAGCAAGCACAGTTTAGGAACTGCAAGTTCACTGGCCCCCATGCTACCCTTCAGTTCTGCATATGAAAGAATTGGGGCCATGTTTTATCCTCTCTTCCCTAGGAAGGAACACAGGAAAAGGGCTTCCTGATCTTTCAGTTGAATGGATTAGGCCAGACTAATCTTTTCCCATGAGGGAACAGCATAGTCTCCTAGTGTTTCCCCACCAAAAATTGTGGCCAAATTGTGGTCTTTCCCTTAATCCTTTCTTGCCGACTTGAACTTCACTATAGCAATAACTGCACATTTCATCTTTTCAGCACAAAAAGGGGGGATGTTAAGATTGTACATTGATTAAGGTTTAATCTTTCTGTCATTACTTATTCAGGGAGTCCTGATGCAAATTGCCTCTTTCAAAGACTGTCATCCCCCGAAGACCATTACTTATGAATAAACTCTATTGATTGAGCAGACAAAGTATACCTGCATGCAGAAATGGATTGCTATCAGGTCAAACTACAACCAAAGATTCCAAAATATATGGATTTATGCTGATTGAAGGATTATGCAGTTGTTCATGCTCTAAGATGTGGTACTTCTGCTTATCGGCTACCTGAGCAAACAATGGACCATGTCGGGGCCTTACTTATGAACTTCTCAGATGCCTATAGGTGTTGCCATCCTGGCAGCTGGCATGAATATATGAGGATGGGTAAGAATTAGGCAAATAGCAACCCAGAATTGATCCAGAGGCGCCCTGATTGATACAATGCACATTTTGTCTGCTAATTTTCCTGAGAGGGCTGGAAAGTTGGAGTCCATTTGAGCTAGGCTGCCAATAAATTTAAAAGAATCCTCCTCCTCCTCCTCCTCCTCCTCCTCCTCCTCCTCCTCCTCCTCCTCCTCCTCCTCCTCAGTGAGGCACTACCTTGATGTGGTTGTGAGGCTTGTGTGCTCCAAGAAGGATGAGGGTTATGCCAGAGGTTCAACCATACTCGACAGGTCTCATCAGAGGAGCCAGACAAAGAGTGCCTCTCCCATAAACAATATGGTGAGATGTAATTTACAGAAGCCTATACCAGATCAGTCATTGCCCAAGTCAAAAAGCACCATGCTACGTGTTGGAGTTCCTGGACATCTGGTGACAAGTGGGCTACAGGACTCAGGACTGTTAGCAGAGCAATGAAGGCCAGCAGCTGCAGGACTACTGGAAGAAAATTTGTTTACCCATCACAAATACAGTATATGAAGACTGAAAACAAAGAAATAACAATGATAATAATGTTGCAATACTGGGCCATTGTTCCTTCATTTCCTGGGAATTATCTTGCTAAGGTCCCATCCTTAGCAAGGATGGAAGTCAAGGTTTGACTACTGGAGTGGGCAAAGTGAGCTATGTTGCATCTTCTATTTCAACTTTTGTTAAATCTTAACAAAATCAAAAATATTAAAGTTACATTCAGGTGTGGTAAACAAAGCAATCCAATATTGCAAAAGTAATATTCGACAGTTTAACTTCATCAGGTTTCTAGTGTCAGTTGGATGTTAAGCAAAACTTCACAAAGCAGAGAAAGGGTTAAAAGGATGGTTCTGGACATGATGGACACCCCAAATTGCAGGTTCAAAAAGGCTTAAGGAGGAATAGGAAACACATTTTTATAAATGTAGGCTGGAATTTCTTGGGACTGACCCCAACTGAAATCAGTAGGATTTATTTCTGAGTAAATATGTCAAAGCAAAAAGCAAATATCTGAAGCAAAAAGAACTCAGGGTGGTGCAAGGCCTGTTAATAATAAGGAAAGAATGGCCAATTTTCTTTTGAAAATACTAACATCAGCAATTCTTCTCATTTATTTTATGTGCTAACTGGAATTTATTGCATCTTTATCAGGCAAGGAGGTGAAATCAATAAAAATATGATTGTCCATGGAGATTAGTTCTGCACAATGAATTCTATAGAAGCCATTGTATTGCCATTGTATTTGCTTTAAAACAACTACAAACATGAAAAACAAAGCTAAACAATATGTGAATGCAAATAAAACAAGGTATTAAAAACAGATCAAGCAAACAAATCTTCCCAGTATGTTATCTAACAATTTGTTTAGTTTTATTTAGAAAGTTGGCCCCTTCATGGATTGTTACTCTGAAATGCTGAAGGGCCTTCTGCCTGAAAGGCCACCATAGCAGGCAGGTCATAGAAAATGGATCACACTAAATATGATCATCTGAAACAGGAAATAGCACCCACTGCAGTTTTCTGTCAAAGAAAGAAAGAAACCCCAGAAAAAACAAAAATGAACATTCACACCCAGAAAAATGTCCATAGGATCCTGGAAGATGAGTTAGCCAGGTCAGAAGGTAGCTACTTGGACAGAGCTGTGGACAAATACATGTAGTACTGTTGCTGATGGTGTGACTGGCTGATGTGCTGAGAGGCAAAAAAATGTTCAGTGTGGCAAAGATATGTATAATATCGGCATGTGGAATGTCAGAACCCTGAACTTAGGAAAGAACAAGAATAGATAAGGAGATATCTCTTCTCTAAATAAGAAATACTAAGAAATTAGGAGTAAAAATTGAAGGGGAAAGGCAAAATATTTATTTAAGAAAATTATAGAAATAAATGGAAACTTGTATGGACAGATGAGCACAATGAAAGACAAAGAAGGCAAAGAACTAATGAAGAAAGAAGATATAAAGATGAAAATATGGAAGAACTCTACAAAAAAGATCCCCAGATCAATGATACATATCAAAGTTTGATCAAGGAACTAGAACCAGTCATTCTGGAAAGTGAAGTTAAATGGGCCCTAGAAAATAGTGCTAACAATAAAGATGAAATACGTGCCAAATTGTTTTAAAGTGGTTCTTAAACTGGGCTAATTACCCCTAAGGAGGTAATTTGGGCATGTCCTAGGGGTAATGGAGCAATATGTAATTGCTTGTTTGTGAGTTGAGGATCCAGTTTGGGACTTGCTGCTGCCAAGACACTTGTGTAAAACAAAAGAGTTAGGGTTTGGGGGTTCTTTTGGGTGGGGGTAAAGACATTATTTGAGATGGAAAAAGGGGTAATTGGGTCAAACAGTTTAAGAACCACTGGTTTAATACCTTGATAGATAATGCAGTTAATTGAGCTTTGTAAGTAAGTATGGAAAGCAGCAATGGCTGAGGGATTAAAAAAGTTTAATTCATATTCTAGTACTAAAAGAGGACAGTGTTAAAGAATGCTCAAACTATCACACAATTATAGTTATCCCACATACTATTTTGCAGTCCAAACTTCAACAGTACATTGGATGAGAACTGCAAGATGTTCAAGTTGGATTCAGAAAAGACAGAGGCATCCAATATCACATTGCTAACATCCAAGGGGTAATGAAAAATGCAAGGCAGTTCAAAAAAAGACGTTTGTTTTTGTTATAGAAAGCCGTTTTTCATCTGTAGACCACAAAAATTGTGGTTATCCCTTACCTCGCTGTCTGTTGAAGAATTTGCAGGAAGCAATAGTTAGAACAGAATATAGAGAAACAGGTTCGAAACTGGGAAAGGACAGTGTGAAGGTGTATACTGTCACCTTATTTGCAGAATACAATGTGAGAAATTAGAATTAAAATTGCTGGGAGAAAGATAAAAAACCTCAGAAATGCTGAGGATACCACTTTGATGGGTAATAGTGAGGAAGACTTAAGGAGTTTCTTGCTGAATATTAAAGAAGAGTTTAGAAGCTGAAGTTCTGCTCAGTAAAAAATACGAAGATATCAGCAGGGCAATGCTAACCAGCAGTGTCTGCAGGAGGGATCCATACAAGATGGTGGTTGAAGCTTCACCTCTTTTTACTTACATGTAATGTCAACATAAAAAAAAAGGGTGGGGCTCTAAAAGAGCTGCCATCTTGCCTGTTTTGAGTCCTCTTCCTTACTGATGCCGCTCATACCAACCCAGTGCAAATAGAGAAATTGCAGGAGTAACAAACTTCACCTTCCTAGGCTCTCAAAATTCACAGGGATGGTGACTATTGCCATGAAATAGATATCTGTAACTTGGGAGACAAAGTAGACAAAAAGCTAGACAAAATATTAAAGTGCAGAAATGTCACATGGACCACATAGTGCCATTGTCAAGGCTGTGGTTGCTGTGAAATCTGGATCATCAAAAAGGCCAAATCAGAACAAAAAAATGCTTTTGAGTTGTGCTGGGTAAAGTTATTGAGAATACATGAACTGCAAAAGAACAAATCATGCAAAACTAGATGAAGTAAAACCACTGGAAGCACTAATAGTGATGCTAAAGCTTAAATAGTTGGACAGATAATACAAAGTCACTGGAGAAAAATCTGACACTTAGAAAAATCAAAAACAGTCAAAAGGGCTGTCAGAAAACAAGCTGACTAGATCCTTTCACTGATGACAAGAAGCACAAATTTACGAAAACTGAGAGAAGCAGTTGCTGACGGACAATCCTTGTGAAATGATGTTCATTGGGTCTCAAAGAGTCAGAAGCGCCTGAATGACTTAAGAGGAACAACAAAGTTGTCAGGAGGATCAGCTTCAGCCTTTTACATTAGAAGTGAATTAGGACCAGTGTGTTGACTGTGCTGTAGGATACAAATGGTTTCTTCTTCCTATGCTCTTCTTAATCATCCCCTAGATTATGCAAATCAGCTACCTCTATAGTTTAGTCCCCTCCTTCACTAATAACAGTACAGGTGAACAAAGCTTGAGGTGCCGATCTGCAATTACTTTATTCACTGGACAGAAACTACTGAGAAGACAGACCCAGAATATGGCTGGAGAGGCACGAATCAGTTGAAAGTAAAAAGGTTGGTAACTGATGGTCCTGAGGGGTGATGAAAGCACGAGATTGGACAGCACGTCAGCTGTTAAAATAACGCAGCTTCCTTCTATCCCCTCCCCGCCTTTTTGGCTTGCCACTGCAGCAAACCTCGAGAGGAGAGGAGAGGCGAGGAGAGGACGTAGGCGCAAGAACTGCACGGGCACAACGCGGGCGGAACGCCGCATGCATTAGGGCCGGGCCGCTCGTCCCCTTTCTGAGCGCGAGATGCTGCATCACGACACCTGGCCATTACCTCCGCGGTATTCTCGCTCGCCTCTCAGGCTCTAACGCCGCCCCCGCCCTGCCACGCCCCGCCACGCCCCGCCCCGATCCTCTCACGAGCTTCAGGAAGCATCTGCTCCCCCGCCCCCCCCGCATGCGCGCTCTTTTAACTCTCCCCTCCCCCGGCTCATTCGCCCCCCTCCCCCGTGGCCGAACGGGCTGCAGCTGCTGGGCAGAAAGAATGTGGCTGGGTCTCGACGTCATCCTGTGCAGCGCGCGGGGCATTGAAAGGTGAATGGCAGAGAGGGCGAGAGGAGCGCGAGCGAGCCTCAGCCGAGCCGGCGGCAGCAGCAGGAGGAAGGCGGCGGCGGCGGCGGCGGCGGCGAGCCTTGGTGTCTTGCGGAGGAGGTGCGCCGAGGTTTGCTTTTGCTCTTCCCAGGAGGGGCGTCCGCAGACGATGGAGCGGAGGCGGTAGGTGGTAGGTGGTAGGAAGGTGTCGCGGTGGAGGCGGCGGCAGCAGCAGCAGCACCAGCACCGGAACAAAAAGCGGAGTCACTGCGCCGTGTCTTCCCCTCGCCCCCCTGCAATGTGAGGAAAGAAGTGCCGTGACCGCCGCTGCGTGAGCCGCTCGACCGTCGGCTTCTGCCACGGAAGGGGGCAGTCCCGCCGCCCCCTCCCCGATCCTCCTCACAATTCGGACGAGGCAGGCGTCTCCGTTCACCACCGCCCGCCCTGCCCCCCGGAAAGCTATGAGCCATGAAGCCGCCTGGCAGAAGTTCTCTGCGGCAGCCCTTTTCTGGCAGCTGCCGGCACCGCCGATCCTCTAACGCTCCCTTCTCAGCCTGCCTGGCGCGGCTGCCTCTGCTCAGCTTCTTCCACTTCCATCGCTTCCTTTTGGCATTCCTACTGTTCTGCTCGGGACGCCCAGAGAACTGTGGGGTCATTGCGGACACCGGTGAGTGCAGGACGAAAATGGGCTGGAATCGCCCCTTCTTCCTCCGCAGTGTGATGTTAGGAAGGCAGCCCTATTCTCCTTCGCCCTGCGATTTTATGTCTTTTTGGTTACATGCCAATGCAGATAAATAATAATCACGGCGCTCTGTTTATTCTTTCTTTCCTCGTATGCCTTTAGACCCACCTACCCCTCATCATTCCCCCTGACATATTAGTCTCTTCTGATTATGACAGACCTTATACAGCATCCTGTGTTTTGCTCCCTGTGGTGAGAAGCCTTCATGATCATTCACATATAAGTATGTGCATACCCCTTCAGATTCATTTCTATCCTGATGATAGAATTTCGTTTGATCATTTCCAGCAAATCGTTAATTGTGACTGCAACTGGATCTTCTTCCTTCTTTTCCTTCATACATTTGTGAAAAGGAGGAGAGAAAAAAACTTCATGTTCCCATGTTGAAGATCCTTGATTGGGGGGGGGAGTGTGTGTGTGTGTGTGTGTGTGTGTTATAGTGTATATATGGTACAAATACAGGCTTATGATGGTAGGCAAGATATGATCTCAAAAGGTGCTGATGCAGCAAAATGTCATTGGCAGGTTGTCAGAATTGTTATTTTTTGTGGATCTTATTTAAAAAGTGTAAGAAGTAGAGTAAAGGAGGTTTCTGTTTAGGGATGGATATTTAGGAATGAAATTAAAATTACCTGGAATATGCAAATAAAAAAGGAGCCCCCCCCCACTTAAGAGAACTCTGCACAAAGAAATATATATTTTGTTCCACATGCTATACTTAAATGTTTATTTTGAAAGAAGTCTAACTGAATTTCTTGAGATAATTCTGTTTAATAACTGTACTTAGAATTTGCATCCTTACAGGTTAAGTGAGAAGTGGTCCTTATGTAAAGGGAATTGGTTAATATTCAGTGGACACATGGATTCAGGGTTTAAGAAATTTGCAGAAGATTCACAATTTTCGTTGATCAATATTTCTGAGGAAAACTGACAGTTGTGAGGTTTGGGGTTTCATTAAAAGAGCTTTCCTTCTGAAAAATGATTTTCTGTACATTTAGATGTATTATGTAAAAATACATTGTATTAAGTACTGCATGACTGGGAAATATTTCAATAAGACGTTTTGGAGTCATGGGAATGATGATATTATCCTCCTGAAGCAAAAATAGCAGAATTTAAAGCATCCTATCTATATAAAGTGTTCAGTTCCTCTGTGATTTAATGTAGGTTTATCTGTCTTCCCTAGCTATGCATTGGAATGAAACTTTGGAAAAAACAGAAACCATCCTGGCAAACAAGGACACTGCATTTCAACAGACTAACAGTAGCAGTAGCAAAAATAACAGTTACAGCAGTGCATTCCAAAAAGAAATCACATTGCCTTCAAGACTTGTCTATTATTTGAACAAAGACTCTGAAAGTCCCTACCATATTTTGGATACTAGGACAAGACACCAGCAAAAACACAATAAGGTAAGGATTTTAAAAAAGGAACGTTCAGTACAGTAGCTCAAAATAGTCCTGTCCCTTGAGGGATTATCTTACTTTAAGAATGTCTATTCAGCAGATTGGTAATACCTCTGTACTACCATTGCTGCATTGGCTTTAGGTGCCAGGAATGGCTGTTGGTTAGTTGCGAGGTTTAGTAGCAGTACTGTAGAGAAAATCAAGGAATATAAACCATAGGTTTCTATTATATTTAGAGGCTTAGATCTTTTTCCTTTTTAACCAAATTATTTGCATTGGAGAAAGGGGCGCAGTAGAGTCTAAATAATATCTTTCATGTGTCAGGCATAGGAGACCTTGGCATGTTATGGAGCCAAATTCTTTATCGTTAGTAGGTAGATATATATTCAGTAAAAACTGCATCTTCATTTCACTTAGCCATGGCTGAACACTGTTGAAAACAATGGCACTTAAGTGCATTGTGATTCACTTGTTTCATTGTTTCAATTAAATGTTTAAATGACTAGCCTTAGTTGAATCAAGGCCTGCAGTGTTCACATATACATCAGAAAAACAATATGAATGAACTTATTACTCTGAGAGTAATTTAGAAGACTGCTTGGAATTTAGTCCATTGTGATTTTCATGTATGTTTATTAGAGTTTCTAGTCCGTTGTTTATTGTTCTCCTTCCAAAGTAATAATTAGGCCAAATGTGATTTGTCCCTCTAGTTATGATTTATTTGAGAGCACGTATTGCGGCACTTTTCTGGATGTTCCATTTCCTCTTTAAAGATAGAGTTTCAGTAGCCATTCAAATAGCCATTTCTAGATCTTGGGTTATCATAAAAATATGCTGCCTTGCTACTAGTCAAAATTATGGTTAGGTTAGGATTTAAGACCCACCCATTTGCATTCGTAATAGACAGGAGGTTTCTTAATTTTTTTAATAATGCAAAGTAAAAGACCAGGACTTTTTCTAATAATTAATAATGTGATGTGTTTTTCTTTGAATCATGAAGTCTTGACATTAACTCATAACTCATGGAATAATATGGCAGACTCCAAAAGGGATCTCCCCAAAGAAATGCATGATCAGTTCAGTAAGCAAAGGAGTGAAGCCTGTGTGCCACCTGACCCGTTGTGTGGAAGCTCAGGAGACCTTTGCTAGCTGCTTCTGATGAAACATCAGAAACTGTTGTCAGATAAAGAAAACAGGGCAATCCCAGTGGTATATATCTGTACAGGACCAACAGTGAAGAACATGAAATTAATATCTATTGATCATGGTAAACTTTCATAACAAATCCAGAGTGACAGTACACTTGACAGAGATTCACAAGGATCTGTGCTTCTTTGATCTTTTCAGATTATTTTTCTCTTCTTACTGCAGATTTCTATGTTACGTTCTATGTTACAATGCAGCTTTAGAATGCAGCCTTTAGAAGTGACTTTTTGGGAAGCAATATAAGAAATGGTGGTGCAAAGCTGATTTGGCCCCAGTGCTTGCATAACACATTTGTGCATTCCTTTGAATCATGGGGTGTGACACTAACTCATCACTCATTGCTTTTGTGTTTAAGTGTAAAACATTATCCCAAATAACAAAATTATTCCTATACTTTTCTTATTTAACAGGTCCCACCTCTTATGAATGATGATGAATTTTGTAAGAGATATATGAACTGACATAGATAATTGGTAAAATAAGTGAGGCGTGCTTAGTTTTGTGAGAATGTTATTCAGATGAGATAGAACCCATTTCTGGGGTTAAATAGTCAGTGTTTCTCATTTTCCTCCACTTGGCTGATAGATATATTGGTGCAATTGCAGCGATTCCCCCTCCTCATTCCACTATGGGATCTTGCTATTACTATCCTGAAAAAAGTAAGGATTATTGTGGGCAGCAGTGTTCATTTCCCAGATTCTGTGCCCTTCCTCTGCCCAGCAAGGGAGGAAGGCAGCTCCTTCAACAGCTTTTTTGTATTTCAGTAATTAATTAATGCACTAAGAATATAATGGTTATTAATTCTGCCTGCATTAAGAATATAGCAGTCTCTAGCTTTGCCAATGCAACTAAAAATGTTTGAAGTAATTGTTACATCTTTTAATAGCAAGTATTCCAAATGTCAATCCGTATGTAGCCAAAAAAGCATCATCCACACAGAAGAATCAGGTGTTTTCACAGGTCTAAAGATTTTACATTAATTTTTTAGGGAAAAAAATGGGGTGAGGGGTGAACAGTTTAGTGAGGACTGATCATGAGGACCAATATAAATATAAAGAATGGAATAAAATGGAATATCCCGGAAAGGTCCCTGACTGGCTGAAGAGGAATATACAATACTGCAATATTTTGCTGCATTTTCCATGTTTTAACTTCATCAGTCCCACTGTATAGAAGCCTTATGAAATGGCCTTGGGAGAGTTACTAGAATAATCTAGCTCACAGCATTGTTAATACTCATTATCCTGAGCTCTCTGGAGCACATCTTTCAATGCGGCAACCGACAGTATATGGAGCAAGGTTAATATAATTGTTAAATTAATTATATGCCAAGGCTTGTGTAAGTGGAAACAGAATAGTATGATTAACTAAATCCTAAGAGATTTTAGTTGAGGAAGAACAACAGGAGCTGCTGGTGGTCAGTGAAGCCAATGAATGATTCAGCAGAAAGCGATTGTCAGAGTAAAGCAGCTCTAAACATGTGTCAGAGATGAAACTTTTCTGCTAATGCACTATCCTGGAAGAACTTCAGTTGGCATCTCCATTTCTGTATAACACAGGCTTCTTTGCAGGGCATCCCTTGAATGCACTTTCCACTTCTTGGAGGGAGCAGGGATACTACTGAGACATGTGTACAGTAGTGGATGTTTGCCCATATATAAATATAGGTAGGCTGAAACTCTTTATTTCTCCTAATAATTCATACCACCTAATTCCTTCTCTTTTGACTGTCAATAAATAAACTCTTAACACTTTGAATCATACCTGCTCTTTGTGGGCTCCTCTACTTATCTGAATGTCTGTTTTTAAGAGTCACGATTTCAATCCTGAAAAGCAACCCACTCCTAAATGAGGAGGAGCCATCTCAATCTGAGAGATCAGTGGAAGTTCTAGAATCACATTCCAACATCAAGCCTGAGGTGGAACATGCCAGATAGGAACATGAACAGAATAATGATAGAATCTTGAACCAAAGATTCCTGAACAACAGGACTTCCTTTGTCTGACTTTTGAGGGATCTGTCTTATCTTTACTTGGATAAAGTAAAGCCCTAATGGCTGCTTGTCACTGCAGATCATAAGGAAACAGATAGAATAGTGCTAGTTCCAGAGGTAAACTCCTTAATGATTCTTCATTTTTCAGGATCGATGTAGAGAGTGTAGTTGTAGTAGTCTTACCTAAAAGGAATAGATAAGGGACCATTTGGACTCCATACATTGTTGGACAAGTTGTCAGCTCAGAATTGTCTGGAAACCTGCTACCTTGTTGTGCCCCTCTAATGTTTCCAGTGGATTCATGGTTATGGTAACGCAATAGGTCTGCTTGCATGCAAATTGAGATCTTGGGAAACTTAGTAGCCTTTACCTTTAGGAATTCCTGATGGCTACAGTTCTGCTAATATCATGTTCGTTTGATATTAGATATTCTTTTCAAATAGAGGAAAGGTCTTTGAATGTTTGCAGGAATTTTAAATTTTAAATTATTTATTTATTTATTATTAGGGATAATAATATATTTAACATAATTTAATATCTAATAAAATAATATCACAAAATGAGTTCTTCAAAACTTTCTCAGAAGTGGATATTCTGTAAACAACTAAAATATTTGGAGAGAAGAGAGGTAAAGTTAACAAAGTTGTAACTGACTGGGGTTCACACATCATACTAAGATCATTTGTTTAATTGTGGTTAACTGAATAAACCATAACTGGCTGGGTTAACAATGCAGCCCAGTTTAATGTTTGGATCAGATTCAAGTCTTTACCTGATTCTCCAGAAGTCTTCTTTGCTCAACCTATCTCATGAAGTTGTTGAGATAAAATTAGGTGAGATTGCTGTATGGATTACATTGTGGCCTCAGAAAAATGAGGCATAAATGCAACAAGCTACAGACTAAGCTATAATGATTTGCAAACCACACCAGCTAGATCTGTACAATATACTATGCCCAAACCAAATTTAAGGCTTAGGTGTGATGGGAAAACCCAGCCATTCTCTTAAGATAGAGTTTGATACATGTAGATTAGTATCTGTTATTTTTATTTTTTTTAATTCAGGTTGTATCCAGGGTTGTTGAAAGATAGAAACATTTATGAGAGTTATAAGTTTTTACATATATTGTTTACATACATTCTTACATACATATAGAGAGAGAGAGAGTGGGGGAGGTATATCAAAAATAAGTCAGGCCTCATAGACCACTCACAATTTATTTTATTAATTAATATTAGAGAGCTAGTTTTGAGTCGTGGTTAAGGCACCAAACTAGCAACCGAAAAACCGGGAGTCCTAGTCCCGCCTTAGGCACGAAGCCAGCTGGGTGACCTTGGGCCAGTCCCTCTCTCTCAGCCCTAGGAAGGAGGCAAGGGCAAACCACTTCTGAAAAACCTTGCCAAGAAAACTGCAGGGACTAGTACAGGAAGTTACCAGTAGGCAAAACTTACTCAAAGACATAAAATAATAACAACAATGTTAATGATAATTACCAATGGTACATCATTTTATAAAAATTCTATTTAAGACTGGAACATAATGTGAATTTCAATCCTTTCAACCACATATTTTCTCATTGATCCATTTGTATACTATGATCAACATTTTTAGCCCATTTTATAATACACTTGTTCTTCTGTCTCAAATTTCAACAAAAATGTGTACATGTTAGCATGGTCATCATTTGTACATAATTCTACTTCAAACTCAGTCTTACATTGTTCAAAACCATAACATCTTTAAACCTTTCTGATAATTGTATATAGGAAAACCATTGACACGTATATCCTTCTGTTATCAAATCTCTTGATTTTATTTTACAATTTCCTTGAGAAAATTCTAGTATATCACAATAAGTTAACCATCCATGTTTACTTATCATTTCTTGTCTATAAAATGCTTCTTGTGCTGAAAGCCACAAAGGTGTTTTCGGGCACAACCTAGATTTATATTTATTCCATACTCTCAAAATGGCCCGCCTGACATAATGATTTTTAAAATGTACATTAACCTTTGCTTTGCCATACCATAGATACCCCATTCTCAGATCATATCCTAAGTCCAAAAGCCTTCTGTTTCTCAGCAACACCCACTCTTTCATCCAAACTAAACAGGCAGCAAAATACAATTTCAAATCTGGTAGACCCAATCCTCCTCTTTCCTTTCATCTTGTAATACCTTATATTTAACTTGGGTTTTTTTCCTCTGCCATACAAATTTAGATATATCCTTCTGCCATTGTTTAAATGGTACATCAATTGTTAAAACGGGAGAAATTGTCTAGAATGCATAAAGGTACTTTGAATTTATGCTGGAAATGTGAGCAGCATGAAGGGACATTTTGTCATGTATGGTAGATATGTAAAAAAGCTAAAACAAATTGAATACAAATACATACACTAATTCAGAAGATTTTAAAGACTAATGTAGAATTGAAATCAGGTTTTTCTTTTGGGATTAATGGACAGACAGCTAAAAAAAAAGCCATAGAACTTTGTTTTTATATATGACAACTGCAGCAAGTTTACTATATGCTCCAAAGTGGAAAGGTTCGACACTACCCACAATAGAGGAATGGTTGGTGAAGATGATGGAACTGGCTAAATTAATTTCCTTCAGTAGAGAAAAGACATTTTTCTACATATATAGATATCAAATATCTACATTTATGGCTGACTGGAAACCCCTGACTTTTTGCATGAAACAGGAAAAAAAATCACTTATGTTTTGTGTTTTTGATTATTAGAGAAAAAAGATAATAGGGAAAAAGTGAGCTTTTTTGTAATCATAGAGTAAGAGATAATTCTGTAATTGTATTTGCTGCAAAAGAAATCAGAAGCTTCTTCTATTTCTTTTTCTCTCTTTTCTGTACTTTTGTCTTTTTCTTTCTCTCTCTCCTTTTTCCCTTTGTTTTCTTTATTCTGTATTAGTGTTTGTAAGTTTTTATCTTCTTTTTAAACCTTTTAATAAAATTTATAAAATAAACGATGATGATGATGATGATGATAATAATAAATATTCTGAGAAAATATATATCTGAGAAAATGTTACTGGCCTTAGGAACGTTCAACGGTCAAATGAATGTGTCAAATGAATAAGTGTTTAGAAAAAAATAGCAACCAATTTGAACATTTAATGTAATTTACGTAATATATTGTCTATGAGGCCTGACTTTTGGTACATCCTGTGAGAGTGTGCACACGTGTGTGTAAATAGATAGATGTAATATCTAAGACTTGCTCAGACTAATAATAGATTATTCCTATCTGTCTTTCTCTGTGTCCTTCTTCTGATTTTGTAGTATATCAGCAGTGTGCCATGTAATCAAGATCTGTATTAATTCTGAATCCCTCTTGTCTTATGGAAACCTTCCACCACCACCACCCTTTTCCAATAACAGGCTTTGGCTTGAATTCTCCTGGTCTTGATTTTCTCAGTGTTTGGAATATAAAACAGTTGATTCATGATGCAGGTTTAGACTCTTGCCTTAGGCTTTCCCCCACCTGTCAGTGATAGGTTTCCTTCCTCCTGTCCTCAAGACAACTGGCAAGCACAATGCTTTGAAAAATCTCTGCCTGACCCCCCAACCCATATTCTTTTTTGCCATGTCTCCAAAACAAGGCCAAAATAATTGCTGCCCTCACACAAGAGTGGAGGTTGTGGCTGCTGTGGGGGAAGCATGCATGTAAGGGCAGGTGAAGGGAAGCAGAGAGGAGGAGGGATGCCAAAGGATCCCTGCCTCCTTACGTTTTTCTCTTCTCCAGCAATCATGGAGGTTGTTCACTATTCCTACCTGAGCCTAAAAAGAAAAGGACTTTCGATACTGGGGAGGTTCTGCTCTCTCTAGGAGCCAAAGCAGAAATGGACTCGGAAGCTCAGAGCACCATGGCTAGAATGGAGGGGGCAGTCAGGCTAACCGGAACTCCAGAGATCACCAGCCCCATAGTGGTTGTATTTTGTTTTCCAATGGAAAACACCACATTCCTGTGGGATCACTTTGATCCATCTTCAACCGTTGGAGTGGCAGGCTGGCACCTGGATGGAGGTTTTGTTGTGAGGACATCCCCTCACCAAATGGTTGGCTGGCCATCTCAGCACTGGGCAAGGAGGGTATGGGGATAAGGCCTTATTCAGGGTTGAAGCTCAATGGCCAAAGAGAACATGTTGCACCACAAGAGCTGTGTCAAGATTTCCTACCCCTCTCCATCAATAATATCTAAGATGGACAAATCATACAGCAACAAATGTTGGGAATGTCATGAAACAGAAGGAACATTTCATCATATGGACATGTAAAAAACCCAAAAGTACTGGAAAGACATACATAGTATAATACAGAAAATCTTGGAATTTAAATTTGAAATGAAACCACAACTTTTCCTGCTAGGCATAATCTCAGAAAAAATTAACAAGAAACATCATAATTTAATCAGATACATGCTTATAGCAGCAAGAACAAATTTTGCTCAACACTGGAAGAAATACATAATTCCAACAATATGATTGGGAATTTAAACTTGGAGAATGTGCAACAATGGCAAAACTAAGCAGTATATGTACACAATAGAAATTTAACCAAATTTCAGTAAGAATGGTTCCCATACATACAACACATCATACAGCATGGCAAGTATAATCGGTTGCAGTCTGGCTTCTAAGGGAGCCTAAATGACCACAAATATTGCAGATTAGCAGATGTATAAAAGGGGGGGGGGGAGTCAGAAACCCAATAGTTATTTTTTTGTTTGTATTAATTTCTTCTTTCTTTCTTCTATAATTAAATTTGTTCTGTTTATTTTTTCCTTTTATTAATATATGTGTATACACACAAACACACACACACACACACATATACTAAGTAACAATACAAGGAAGACTTTAATAAGTAATTAGCTTAAGATCAAAACCTCTAGTATATAACAATTATTTTGATGCGAGCTTTAGTATTCTTTTTCAATGTAATATTCAACTTTGGATGAAAAAGCCAAATAATTTTATACTTGTAGTATTGACACCCTAAACTTTAATTAACACTGATAGAATATTTTTTTTCTTTTCTATTCTCAATATGCTAAGCTATCTAAATAATTGAATATGAATAATTGTCAAACATACTGTACAAACATCCCTGTATTGCAGCAGCATACTGCATTAAGGTTTATAACACCATAATAAAAAGGGGGGGGGGAATTATAATCCTGACCTTTTAAGAGGTGTACGTGAAAAAAGAGCTGGAAATTATCTAGTAACTGAGATGGATGCTATCTGAGTTTGCGGGCCCACTAACCCTCCTGCCAGGTTTATTTGTGCTCTGTTTATAAACAAGGCCCAGTTTTGTTTCATGACTTCCCCCTCTTATGAACTGAGTTGTGTAGTGACATGGGAATGGATGTTAATACTCACCACTATTAGATCCAGATGATCTAACTATGCATAGGATTTGTTCGTGGGTGTGTTTAAATAAATTTAAAATTTTACTTATATTTTATTGTAATGCTTATAAATATTTTAAGACATCACAACATATGCTTTCTTTATATCTTTTTAGGTTTTATGAACATAACCTACTAAATTTCTCAAAAGCTGACTGTGTAAATATATATGCTTCCTAAAGCATATATATGCTTTAGCTGAAAAATGGGTAATTACAGGTTTGATTTTTGACATAGGGTCCATTTCAATTGCCTAATTTGATGTCTTTTGTTAATTTACTATGGGATTAATTTTGAGAAATAATGCTTTTCAAAATGGTGAGCATTTCACCCTGCAGCACTCTTTCTATGAGTTTTACCATGCAGTTCCAAGGTACCAAATTTTGACCAAATGTATGTATATGCAAAATATGAAGACATATTTTCAGTGTCTGTCTCTGTGATATAAACTTGCGCAGCCCTTTGTGGATCTGTATTCAGATCTGTATTATGGATTCACTGGAGAGAACTTTCAGATGAGTTTTTAAAGAAGCTGCATTTATAAAGCCGAACACTGGGACTGCACTGAAGGGGGGGGTGATTTAACTTTTTCCTTTCCATTATGGTACTGACAAAAATGGCCTCCCTCCCCCAGCAGCTGCTTATATCAGGAGAAGAGGATCTGTTAGCACCAATAGAAACTTTTCACTGGTGTGACTAACTTTGATCGAGGAAGGTTTCCTTAGGGCTGTGGGGGAGGGGAGGGTTAAACTTTCCCTCCCGATGCCCTGAGATACTCCCCAGTATTTGCTTAGATTCCGGGTGACTGCAGGTACCACTCGTGGTGTGCCCATTTGGGGAGAGGCTGCAGGACTGTTTGGAACTAAGCAGGGACAAGTTAATTACATCCTAAAGGGTAAGATGTTGCATTTTTAATTTGGCAAAAGTCGTACAGATTTAAGATTAAATACATTCTGGAATAATTTAGAATATGAAATCAAATTAAACAAATTCTGCTTTTTCCTCTGTTTAAGGCAATTTGTACTATAAATACCTAAACAAAAAGATCATATACATAGATTTACTTACCTCACAGGGTTATTCTCGTGGGGAAAAATAGGAGGAGGGGGCACCGTATGCATCGCCTTGCATTCCAGTATCAAAGTTGGGGTACAAATCTAATAAATCAGTCAATAAATTATTGTATATAAAGAAGGATAATTCTTCATTAATTATATACAATAATTAGGAAAAAGGTCAAGCGGTTGTTTTGATTGTGTTTTTGGCTGCTGTGGAGGGTGGGAGTTGATGGGTTTTTTGTATTGGATATTTTACTCTGTAAGCTGCCCAGAGTCATTGTGTGTGAGTTGGGCTGCCATATAAATTTGTTAAATTAATTATTTTAAATGTTAAAGTAATTATTTTAAATAAATAATTAATTCACAGAAAATTAACACAGGTAGTCCTTGGTTAACAATGGTAATTGGGACTGAATTTCCATCACTAAGTGATGTTGTAAACTGCAATGCCATGTGACTACATTGCTTAGCAACGGCAATCCTGGCAGTCGCTGTTGCTGTCATTAAGCGAGGATCACAGATTGTTAAGCAAGGACCTCCTTGCAAGTTTCTGCTGGCTTCCGACAAGCAAAGTCGATGGGGAAGCAGGCAGGAAGTCACAAGTCCCAGACGACTCACAAGCAGGCCAGCGGGCAGGTAAGTGGCTGCGGTGGTACAGTGTGAGCACAGTTGGGTGTGGAGTGGGTGCTCCCGGGGGTAGAAGGGCACACAGGCAGCTGCTGTGGTGCCATACAAGTGCAGCCAGGCCAGGGGTGGCTGCTGCCGGGAATGGGAGGGTGCGCAAGCAGTGAAAGTGGGAGCAACTTACAGGAATGATTTACGACCTTCCCTGCTGGCTTCCCCATTGCCTTTGCTTGTGGGAAGCCGGCAGAGAAGGTTGCCAGTGATGATCACATGACTGTGGGATGCTGCAATTATCATAAGTGCATGCCAGTTGCCAAGCACCCGGATCATGATCATGTGACCAAGGGGGTGCTGAGACAGCCGGAACTTCAAGGACCAGGTTTAAGTACCACTTGTTCAGTGCCGTCTTAACTTCAAACAGTCACTGAATGAGTGGTCATTAACCAAAGACTACCTGTATGCCTGCAGTGTCCCTTTCTAAAGGACTCTGTAAATTTTTGTAATGTTTAGAAACAATCTGTGGAATAACTTAATACTATTTCCAAAAGAGGAACATTTAAGGTATGCCAAGAAGAAAGTGTTCTGTTTGAATGAAACTGTTCGGAAACTTTTTCTGATAGCAGAGAATGTATATACATCACCTGCTGTTGTAATGTGTCTAATATTCAGGAGAAGAAACCAAGAAAAGAACAAAAATAAATATTTAAAAAATTTTTTAAAATACTTTAAAAAATATTTTTATTAGAAATTTTAACAATAGTAAAAGATAATACAAAGTGAAATTAATAAAAAAAGAAAAAAGAGAAAAAATGAAAAATGCAGAAAGAAAAAGAGCAAAAGAAAAGAGAAAGAGAAAGCAAAAAAAGAATAAAGAAGTGACTTCTGATCTTCTTTACAAATACAAGAAAACTTAGTATTTCTCTACCCCTTTGATATTATATTACATAAATCACTTCTTCCCATATCCCAACCCTTATTCATCCACAAATCCAAAAACCATTCAACATTTCTGCACAGGATCAGCAAAAAGTCCATAAAGGGTATCCAGAACTTTATAAAACTATTTCTTATTTTAACCTTGATCAAATAGGTTAACTTTATATTCCTTTCTTTTGCTCCTAACATTCTTAATCTTTACTTCATTAAGAAGCTGTCATAGGATTTGATCTTCATCCAAATTTTCTTTCTCCCATCTTGGGAGTTTCTTCAAGGCTTTAACAATTTTCTTTTGTAAATCCAATAAGGAGTCATTAACCAGGTCATTTTTCATCACTTGGCTTATCATTTCTATTTCCACTTCAGTTTTCATCTCTGTCTTATACTCCACAACTTATATTTTATTTTCTGGTATTTCTGCATAGGTTAGAATATGTTTTACCTCTTCATTCTGTTGGTCTGTAAATTTTTCCAAATTATTCTCCTTCACATCTTTCATTTCTTCTTTAAAATCTTTTTTGAATAATGCTTTCGCAAGTACAGATATTGCTGCTGTCACTGTAGCTGTGAGCTTCTTTCCCATTTCTTCAAAAATCCTTTGAAATGTCTCCAATTTAAAGGCAATATCTTTATCTGTAATTTTTACAAGTGTCGCTTCTAATTATCAAATTCAAAAGTAAAAAGCAGGCTTTTCTTTCTTTCTTTTTTCTCTGCCTGGGGTCTTTAGTCCCCTCTAGTGTCTCATTTCTGTATCACATAGTCTGTCTCAAATTTCATTTGCTTCAGCTTATCATCTCTTTCCTGAAAGACTAAACAATTTCTGTTCCCACGAAGATACTGTTTTGTTTTTAATTATTTCAAAAGTCTTGTAGCAAGTCATAATATTTCAAATATTAAATCAAATATTTCAAATTTGTCTGGTCCCTTAGTTGTTTCAAACTTTCTTGGATTAAATTCTATTTTTTGCCATTTATTTTATATCTTTAAATTGTTAGTTAATGTGTGTGTGTGGGGGGGGGTTCTGTTTAACTAAAGGGGCATTGCTATGCCCCTTAATCGTCTCTGGATTGCTGCAAGTAGTAAGGTGTTTCTGAGATATATTGTGGAACTGCTAGATAGTTGATTGTATAGCAAGCATGTTAATTTTGTGTTACAACAGTTTAACAGACTAAGAATTCATTTTGAGTCCAGACTCAACTAAAAGTGCTGCTAAGTAGCTTGAAAGCAAGTTACCTAACATATATTTTTTCTATATGTGCCTGCTAAACTATTGATAGGCCCATCTCTCATTCTGCCAATTTTTGAAGTGCTCCTGGTGGGAACAAAAAAGGTTTTTTTAACAGCAGCATTGAGATTTAAAAGTCTCATCCTTCAGAGATTTATTTGGTTCTTTTTCTTGATACTTTTCTCACCAAAATCATTTATAATTAAGTAGCTCTTTCATCTAAAAGTAATCTGCCAGCCATCGTGCTCAAATTGTAAGTGTTGTTTTAGGTATGATTTGAGATTTTGATGGGTTCTTATTCTATTTGCATTGTATTTTTAATGGACTGAAAGCATGTACAGCATTAACAGGAACCCCAGTCACAAAAGCAGAAATGGCCAGAAATGTAAAACTGCAGAAATCCTATTGGTAAAAATGGTCAGCTATGTAAAAACTCAGAAGCCTATTGGTAATCAGACTGCAGACCTGCTCTTTCATGGGGAATGACCCCATCTATAGCCAGTATTGATGTGGTTTTAGATCCTAAATATTTTTGGACAAATAGAAATTCTGTCCTGCTTGGATTAAGCCTAAGCTTGTTTCCAGACTGTCATAGGCTCCAGACAGCAGGCTAGAACGTCCACAGTGTATCTAGTACAGCCTGGGGTGGCGAGATACTGTACAGTTGAATATCATCAGTGTACTGATATCTCATCCCAAACCAGCAGCTTTGTATAGATGTTAAATGGAAGTGGGGGAAGACCTGGGTTCTATAGAACATCTTTAGGCTCAATCTCTCTTCCTTCCTCCATTACTGACTAAAACTGCCTCAGTGGTAGGAGTGGAACTACTGCAAAATTGTGCCTTCAACTCTCAACCCCCATAAGCAGTCCAGTAGATTACCATGATCAATAGAATCAATAGCTGCTGAGAGATCGAACAGGTCTAGGAGGGGAGAACTCCCATTCTCCAGGTGTCTAAGGTAGGTCATCTACCAGAGTGACCAATGCTGATTCTATCCCATGCTTGAGCCTGAATCCAGTCTGAAAAGAATCCAGATAATCTGCTTCATTTAAGACCCTGTGTAGCTCAGCCACCACTAGAACCTTTTCTGCGAACTTCCCTAATAAGAAAAGGTTGAAGATTGGTTGATATTTATCAGGTAAGGCTGGATCAAGATATGATTTCTTCACCACTGCCTTTTTCAAGGCCAATAGCAACACGCTCTCACTTCATAGGAAAATTAACCATCTCTCAAATCCAGCCACCCATGACCCCTGCTCTCCAGTACTCAAAGAAGCTAGGAAAACCATGGGTGCAGCTCACAGATAGTGGTGTCCACATTACGAGGATGCTATCCACTTATTTGGTTTCTACAAGCTTAAAAACATCCCAGATAGCTTTGCCAGATGTGCATGTAAGATTTACATAAGACTCAGTAGTATTTTTCCATATTATTTTTGCTCTGCATTTCGTGACTGCAGCTGGGTAAGATCCTAATGAGACAGATTGATATGGATAATTTGATGAAATAGCCAAGTTTTTCTTATGCATGTTTTTTGTCTCCATTTCTGCCCTCACATTCATCTCTTCTTTTCTTTAGGCTGTGCATCTAGCTCAGGCAAGTTTCAAGATCGAAGCCTTTGGTTCTAAGTTTATTCTTGACCTCTCACTGAACAAGTAAGTTTATATTTGTGGTTTTTATTTACTTTGTTCATTATAGTAGTCATTTTAATTAAAATAAGTATTTTAATGAAAGGAAAAGTTCATACAGTATACGCATTTCCTGGAATGTTACAAAGCTACAGTCAGGACTCCCACTCCAAACATTTCTGCAGAGAGATAACACAGCAGCAGGCAATTAAAGATTTCTAAATAACCTCTCTTTTTTTGTTCAGATCCGGATGACAAAGGCCACCAGATATCTTAATTTTTAACATATTTGGCATGCTTGGTGTCCTTCAGCACATTGCCAGCAAATTTCACAGTTGCGGTTTCTGAATAACTATTTATTCTATGAGCTTCAAATTGATGTAATCTTCCATTGTAAAATCTTAACATATTTTGTAAATTGTATTACGGTGAGTTAGGTAACTTCACCTGGTAAAATCACATACAATAAGCATTACAGATGAAACCGATGTAGCTGGTTGCTGCTCTTTTCTTACTTAAATATCTTGGTAAAAGTTGCTACACTAGCAGAGAAGGAAGGACAAGAAAGAAGCAGAAGAATCTGGGTACAGGTAGTCCTCAACTTACGACCATTTGTTTAGCGAACATTCAAAGTTATCATGGCAGTGAAAAAAGTGACTTACGACCAGTCCTCACACTTAATAACCGTCACAGCATCCCCACGGCCACATGATCAAAATTCGGGCACTTGGCAACCAGTATATAATTATGACAGTTGCAACATCCCAGGGTCACGTGATCGCCATTTGCGACATTCCCAGCCAGCTTCCAACAAGCCAAATCAATGGGGAACCACATGATTCACTTAACAGCCGCAGTGATTTGCTTAACAACCGCCACAAAAAAATCTCGTAAAATTGGGTGTGGTCACATGATCCCTTGCTTAACAACCACACCACTTAATGACAAATTTTCCAGTCCCTATTGTTGTCATAAGTTGAGGACTACCTGTATAGAGAAAAGAAGGAAGAAAATTTAAGAAAAAGGAAGGGCAAGGAAGTTCCTTGAGATGAAACTTTAATCCACATCATCTCTTTATTATAAGAATTAATGTGGTGTTTTATATTAGGACTCAACAAGATTTCCAGGTGCGGGGTTCCATCATTCAGTAACGTTCAGCGATGCCAGTGCTAAACTATAAATATAACTAAAAATAGCTGAAATCTGATCAGATCAACATCTCAAGAGAGAATATCAATATTCTCTTTATTGGTTTTTCCAGTTCATTTGAGCTTTAAATGTATATTTCTTTTCAGTGAGTATGCTGACATTTTTTGTCACTTTTGGAATAGACTTTTTATTGGAACTGTTTGATTGTGGGAGTAAGCGTGCAGTATCTCTTCTGTTTTAAAGAAGGGCATTGGTTAGAATTCTCTCATTGGCAGACCTTTGCTTTGCAATTTTGGCATAATAGATTTTCTCAACTTTAGAGGAATTGTGAAACCAGATATTGAAGATGGCTGCTTCTGTTAACTTGTATTCTCCAGATTCAAGAAATATCATTGCTGTATCTCACCATTAGTAAGCAACCTGTTACAAAGATGATTCTTCAGTTGATACTTCTCTTACTTCCTCCTTCAGGGTACTTTCTTGGTGCCATCTAAAAGGCAACACTCTTAAGGCTCTGTAAATATCAGGCAAATCATTGTCAGTGCTGATATCTAAGAAATCCAAATCCAAATGATTAGCTATAACAATCACTCTAAGCATTGGTGGCAGCATAAGAAAAAAACAAACAAGGTTATTCTGAGATTCGTCACAGCACTTACTATCTTGATCATTGTTATGGACAGGCAATAGCTGCACTTCAAATTCCTAAATTGTTTAACCTCGGACTCTCTGTCCCCTCAAAGAATTATATTTTGGAATTCAGGTCTCTTTCTACAGCGCAAACGTCCTCTGTATTGTTGGATCCTGCAGCAAGGAATCACACTACCCATGGAAGATGTCCACTATTTGGACACCTATACTGCACATCTCTACTAATGTATCTTGGAACACACCCTCTTTTTTCTCCTTTGCTTGCATGAGGGGAAGGCAGGAAGAGTTCCAAAGCACTTTTTTGCTCTTGAATACAAAGTATCGCACAGCTCTGGTGTTTTGCCCCATAAGCTGACTGCTTCCAATGATACCATGTGTGATAATCTGTTACACTTTGCCACCCATTATACTGGTCAGATGATCAGTAGTGTGTGGGATCAGAGAGGTGCTTATTTTAGCCATTTCAGGCTGTTTCAGGCATATCTTGTCCCATACAGTTCCTGGCCAGTCTCATCTGCTATTATCTCTTGGTGACTATCAACTTTCTCTTGGTGACTCAATGCTGGACTCAGTAGTGCTGTACCAGTGATCCTTCAGATTTACCTAAGAGTGATAGAGCTGTATTTTAGCATAGTGACCCCCTTTGTATTTTTCTGGCAACCCTGCTTCAGGCACATGCAGATGATTCCCCACCACAAGCATGCTTCTATCCGTAGAGCACAATGTGACATGTGGATGTCAACCTTTTACAAAATGGTGGAAGCAATTGATGGCTTGTAAATTTCAATGGCGGTGTCCCAGAATTGCTCATTACTACTAGGCTGCTCAGCTACCAGTACTGTAAGCATTTTAACTCTTTGGTCCTTACCTGTTTAGCACAAGCCTGAAATGAGAGTGGCATGACCAATCCAACCCTATCCCCCATATGTTGGAACAGTACGTGGAATAAGCTGAAAGCTGGTATTTGTTCTCTGTACACTATACAGAAAGCAAATGAAGGGGTAACTCATCTCATTTCATGAGTCTGACCTTTTACAATTTTATTCAGTTTTAAACTTTAACCCAACTTTATTGGCACAGGAAAGCATGGGAAGGAGCCTAGAGATGATAGATAGAATCCTGTAGCCATACTCCATTCTTCCTGCTGTACTTGGTGGGTGTTTTCCCTGTTGGATGATGAGGGATTAAAGAGGAAGGGCAGCAAAGCCAATCGCTCTGCTTATTAAATCTTGCACACGTATAGTCGGGAAAATACCATTTGGCAATAGTCAAAGCAAAAACAATATAGACACAGTAGGGATTGGCAGTGGGGGCAGCAAGCTGCATACTGGCAGTTCTTTACTGATTCAAATATGGATAGATAGTGCTTTAACTCAAAGATTTGTAAGGACCCAAATACATGAAGAAAGCAGCACACTGTCCTTACTCCCTGCCTCTTCCCTCTTGCATGGATTGTTACCATTTCTCATCTTTAAGAGACTGAGAAAATGCCACAGGAACACGCTTCTGACTTTTCCTCCCATGCCTGGATTCCTTCACCACTGTCCTTAGACATGATAATTATTTGTGGAGCAGTGGTTAAGGAGAACTAGGACTAGGTTGGGATGAGGTCTGAGGAGATCCAGGATGTATTTATTTATTTATTTAGCAAATTTATATAGGTTCATTGCCATTCTCACATGGGCCAGTCACTGTCTTCCTCAGCTCAGTCTGTTTCACAGGGCAGTTGCAGAAAGCAAATCTGAGAAGGGAGTATGATGTTCCTCCTTGAGCTATTGAAGGAAAAGTAGGATATAAACAAGTTAATTATCAACCAAGATTACTAAAGAATTTGTGTCTTAATCAGGATTTGAAATCAGGATCTAATGTAGGTTACAGTCCTATGTGAGGAACTGTCAGCCCTTCGAGGTAGACCAGACAAGGAAACCAAAATTATGAAGGCTAATACAACTTTTACTATAGGGTTATAATAACAAAATCTTGCAAGTCTGAATGTGCCTCCCCCGTCCCTGCCTTTATCCTAAAGAGAATTGGGAGGGTCAAGTCTGAGATATTTTCTCAAATTATATTTCTGGTTTGGACTCAGATTTCTTTTATCTGACCACGGTCTTGGTTGCAGCTCTTCCTCCTGTTCCTCAAGGTTATTCTCATATCCCATTACAGAAACAAATCTTCGTTAGCATTAGCCATGGTTGATATTGGTAAGATGTTTCAGCGAATCACAGCAATGAACTTTGGATATGGAAGATATACAGACGGTGGGAGGATATAATTATGAAAAATGAATTAGGATGAGGAAGCTTGTAAATCTGTACTTGACTCGTACATTTAAGCGCCCAACAGCAATTTATTTTAATAGCTTTGTTTTATTTGACAGTAAGCACAAGGAATTTGACCTGTATGGTGATGTAAGACTAGGATGCTTTAACCCTGTCCTCCCTACTGCTTTTGTAATCCAAAGTATTCCTGGTGTGTTGCCACTGATGTTGTCCCAGAATGATCCAGTTAAATAATTTGATAACTTTTTAACAAAGGAATGGTGAGAGTTCTGTTCTGAATTGGGAGCACAACAAGGGAGCTGGGGAGAAAGTTTGGAGCCCCGTATCTTTCATACTAGGCTTGCATCTGGATTGGATCCTTCAGTATATGCTGGACTTCAGTAGCTCATAGTCCATAATCTTAAAGTTGTTTTACCAGAGCTGGATTATTGAATGGGATAATTCATGTTTATGATATCATAATATAGTGCTACCGTGATCAATTCATTTACAAGTTAAAAGGGCCTTTCTTGCCAGGAACCCTGAAATCTTTATGTGGCTGCTTTAGTGAATAGTAGAGAAATGCTGTGCTTTCATGTGGTCAGAAGCATTCCTCTGAGTAATTTTTGACGTGTGCACCATCCTAGAGCACAGGAGGCTATCTTTCTGCTCAGTTATATAGCCCTAAAGGAAGGAGACCTTAGTGTCCTCAAATGTTTTGGAGTTTTGAAGTTTAAATTAGAAACACCTGAGGCACAGGGTTGCCCACCGCTATACTCAAGTGTTATTCAATATAACATTTAGTGGTCAAGGGAGCAATAGCACTGTAGTTTCATTTCCTGTTTTTTAAGGCGATGTAATCTTGAAAAAACATCCTGGAAGAAAATAATGAGTGGCAAACAAATTCTGTGCTATGTAAGTCTCCCCCATTAACTGAAGATGTAAATACTACAAATAAAACTGACACCACCCCACCATTACAGAGCGACTTGGGTCAACATATGGCCACTGATGTTTATCCTTCCCTCCAATAGGAGCACATCATATAGAGTTCATTGGGAAAAGAAGACTCTCCTTCTACATAAGTCGAATTGCTGAATGCAACTTAACATAAACTAATCATATTTAGTTTATCTGCTGCCATTTCCAAGCCCTGACTTAAGATGGAAATATTGCCCCCAAGCCAAGATGAGCACCAGATTAATACCTTTGAAAACTCCACAGGTATGGGACCTCCTAATACAGGTCACCAACACCTTGCACTGGAACAGTGGCCCTCACAGCGGAGGAGAAACCCAGCTGATAACAGGCTGAAACTTAGACACATCTATTCAGAGGGATACTTGCTACACCACAGTTGCGCCCCAAGAGATGCAAGAAATTGCCCACCCATCAGCTTCTGACTTGAACTGATGGGTAGAAGACAACATGGGATATCCCTATTGTCCTGAGTTGTCACAAAAGGCATTCCTGCACCAGAGATGCCTCTACTCTCACCTAACTAAGTATGATATCATCTTAGTCCAAAAACATGGGCATGACAAATGGTTATAATGCCTGTGCATTTGAAACTGTAGCCCCACTTTGCACGGGTAGGTTCAAAGAAAGACTTGCAATGCACCCCTATCACTTTAGGGGTGGTGATTGAAATACAATTGCTACATTATACCAGTGACTATGCATGTCCAGTAAGCCGCCAGGCTAATAATTAATTGCCCCCTGGAAAATGTTAAGTCCCAAACACAGGCATTCATGATTGGAGGTGATTTTAATGGCAGGTTAGGACCAGATGGAAATACCTTATATCCCTTATAACATTCCTGCTTATCTGAATCTGAGGGACAAGTGCTTCAACCAGCATGTTCTTCTACAGCAGTGTTTCTCAACTTTGGCAACTTTAAGTTGCTGGCTGGCTGGGGAATTCTGGGAGTTGAAGTCCTTGCAGTTTAAAGTTGCCAAGGTTGAGAAACACTGTTCTACAGACTTCTTCTCCCAGTATCTGATTACCATCACTAACACTTGAGGAAGGCTTTTGCATCTCCAACTACAGACCATGCCTTTGGCATACCTTGAAGGCAGCTTTTGTAAACAACCAGTGAAACAGCATCTCTGACCCTGAAGTGCTGGCCAAGTGGAGGACATTATTCAATATGCCCACTGCTGCCCTATCTGTGATGAAATCAGGGAGAAAACATTGATGATAAACAAACTTAAGTGGTCAGATACTGAACGACTGAACTACCCTCTTGCAGATATGATTCCATCTGTTAGCAATCAGTTGCTACTTTTGCCATGTTTTCTTTTAAGCTTAGAAAGAAAATTTTAATCTGTCATTTGTAGTGTGGGTTCCATCTGAACTTAATTCTCTTGTATGTTTTTCTCTTTGTTGTATTCTTTTTCTGTTTCATTATTATTAACAATTTATTCCTCTTTTACGCTATGTCATGTTGTTACGATCTGCAGTCGAAGCAATAAACTGATTGATTGATTCTAACATTGTAGGACTTTGTCACAGATGTCCTATCAGTGTAACTTACACATTTTAAACAGTTCTCTCCCAAATGATCAGCCAGCAGAACTCATTTATTGGGGAGGAAATAAAATGAGTCTTATTGACTATATAAACCTCCTTCAGTTTATTGATTTGTTTGATATTTCAGTGTACTTTAATAATGATAACCTGATAACATCTTCCACTTCATTTTTGTGAAAGGAAAGGCTGTATCATTCCAGTCTATACTCGGCTGGGAGAATCTGCCAGATTAAATGGTCTGCGCATGTGGATAAGGCTGCCACAGAACATTTCAGCTCTGACCTCTTGCAGAGAATTCACCATCTATTACTTTCAGCAGAATCAGTGAATTTGTTTATATTGGAGTATGATAGACTTCTTTCTGAACTTCAACAATTCATGAATGCTTAGCACTCTAACCATAATAAAAGACAGGCCTTACCCTCTAGGCCATGGTTTGATAGAGAAAGCAGGTTGGCAAAGGCCTTATAGGATATGCATGTCCAATCCAGACTCTTTTTCCACCAAGAGCTCTTAAGACAAAAGGGTCAGTATAAACAATCGCTATCACATGAAAATCCCTGGCTCCACTTGTTCCAGGCTGTTAGGACTAGGAACTCTGCCCTTTTCTGGTGCTTAGTATCTGATTATTTGAATACAGGCTCATCCTCATTAGACAGTTTAATTCTTCCAGAAACATGGGAAATACATTTTAAGGAGTTATACAGCAAGGCTGATGCTACCAGCCATGTATCCAACAATCTGATAGACCTGCCTTCATGGCCGCTAGTTGGTTCCACTGAAATTGTAGATTTGATTGCCCAACTGAAATTGGGGAAGGCGCCTGGAAATGACTTGATTTTGCTGAATTTGATAAAGAGGGAAGTGGACTATTGAGCCCCTGTATTAGCAGCCCTGTTTATGGTTGTTGATTAGCTTGGGTAAATTCTTAAGGATTGGGTTGTTGCAATCATAGTGCCTTCCTATGAGAATTGCACTAGAGAGAATCCTGCCAATTATAGACCAATAAGCTTGCTCAGCACTATCACAGGCTTTGTGCCAGGCACTTGCAATGGAAGCTTGATGATTGGCTAGAGCAGGAAAAGCTCTTGATGGAAGAGCAGACTGGTTTCAAGGAAGGTTGATCAGCTATCATGTATAGTCTTGCAAAACTTGATAGAGAAATAGTCAATCTGTAACCTCTCTTTATGGAGCTTTTATTGATTTAAAATCTGCTTTGACTCCATTTCATGTGATATTCTTTGGGAGAAATTGAAAACTTCCTCTGTAGATAGGAGGCTTTTATATCTAATGTGTTTATTGCATGAGACACATCTGTGTGGGTCAGATATAATCCCCAGGGCCATCTTACCAATTTAATTCCATTTGAGAAGGGTGTTAAGCAAAGCTGCATTTTAGCCCTTCTCTTGTTCAACTTCTATACTAACAACCTAGTTGACTATTTGGGTAGTTCAGTTCACTGTCCCCCCAAGCTGGCAGGAAGGTGAATCTCTGCCTTTCTTAATGCTGATGATGCTGTGATCCTCTCTAACACCCCCACTGGCCTTAGGAGAGCATTGCTAGCCCTTGCCCAATAATGCAAAGAGCGTTATTCTAAATTATTCTAAAAGCAAAATTAGGGTGTTTGCCAGGCATAAAACTATTCCTACACATTAATAAGGCTTGCACTGCACATGTGTTGTGCCACCTGAGGGTGGTATTTCATGCCTCAAGCTGTTGAAGGGCACATGCCAGCCATGCTGCCCTGAGTGCACAAAAGAGTTCAGCAGAGCTGGAAGGGAGGGCTGTTGCATTCTAGCGCCCCTTACATTATTTCAAGCTGAATCTTTGTCCCAGCTCACTTACAGGGTGCAGGTTGGGTACTTTTCCAGCTTTCCCTCCCTGAAACAAGTCCAGTCCAAATTCCTCAGGGTGTCATTTCAGGTGCCTTGTTGTGTTTCTTATGCATCCCTGTGCCTTGAATCAGGTACGATGAAGGTAGAGGCACCTAATGGGATGGTCCTGAATATACTACGGCTGGTTTTGTATGTCTCATCATATTATTTCTTTATCTTTTATACTTCATCGTTCTATTTTGGTCTTTGACCATAATAAAGTTTAAGTTCAAGTTGAATTGGGACAATTACACAAACCCTTAGAACATGCTATTTTAAGCTATTTATAATTTCTAAAATTATTTTGTTATGTAAACCACTGTTAAAGAGGCCACTGGTTGCCAGCCTATTGCGAGTGTATTGCAATATTGGCTTTAATGTCTTGTGAATTTTCTTGAGCAGTGCAAAAGAGAAATGAGAGACATAAGTGCTATTTATGCATAAAACTAGATAACATTGGTTTGGGGTCAGGCTTGTTTTGGGGGTGGGGTGCCTTTGAGGCAGCCTTGACTCCTGGCAACTACATGGACAAGCCTATGGAATTTTCCAGGCAATATTTTTGGGAGTGTTTTGCCCTTATCTTCCTAAGGCTGAGAGAGAGTGACTGGCCCATGGTTACCCAGCTGGCTTTGTGCCTAAGGCGGATCTAGAACTCACAGTCTCCCTTTAACTTAACCACTTAAACACAATATGCAGTATTCAAATTCAGATTTGCAGTAACAATACCTTATCAGGATAACTATTCTTTATTTTAAAATTATGTTGCCAGGATGAATAAAGTCAAAATTGGTCAGCTTTCTATAGTAGAGTATACTGATACATTTTCTCTTGTTTCTTTGCAGTGATTTATTATCCTCTGATTATGTAGAAATTCATTATGAAGACGACAAACCACAATATTCAAAGGTACTGTAGTCATTTTTCTTGTATTTGATAACATTAGCACATTTCATATTTTGATTTTTTTTTCAAACTTTTCGAAGTGTGCAATGTGCATTTTGTCTACTAATATCTGTGGCATTTGATATATCTGCTCTTTGCAATGATAGGGTAGTAGGACAAGTTTAATAAGTTTTAATAAGATTAGGCTTTGAAATCACAGCGTGCCTAGTTTAAAATATTGCTTAATTATTGTTTAATGTAAAAATATTAAGAAATTTTTTAAAACTAGACTAAAAAAAACCAGACCAGAAACCATCTAAAGTATTTAGTGTGGAAAACAGGCAAAATGCTGAATATTATTAGTCCCATTCTCTTGCTTTAAATTCAACTTCAGTTTCATCATTGCCAAACTGCTTATTATTCTGACAAGTAATATAAGTATTATCAACTGTAAACAGTGTGCTGGGCAATTGCAAACTGTTATAGAAAAGTAAGTTTTTTGGGTTTCAAAAAGCTATATTGTTATAACTATCTTCTCTGACTTTAAACTGGGACACATAGGTGAATTTTACTGTGTTGTAGTGCTATGTTCTCTTGATGTATATATTTATGGAATTTTCAGTTAGTTTTATGTTTGATCAAAAACAGTGCAGTTTTCTAATAATAGTCAACCATATACAAATATTTAGTAGTTGGAATTTTAACTGTAACAAAGTTGCTTATCAGTTATGACTAGTGGAAAGTAAAGCTGCTTGCATGTCTTGTTGCAGTATTGTCAGTTTCCTTTTGGGCCTGCATGTGAGTAGAAGTGGAACTGTGCCAACTTGAAGAAAAGAGGGCTATTTTTTTCACAATCATCTGTAATGGATAATGCATAAACCAAACTTTTCTATAAACAATGTGAGATTACGAGACTGTGGACTTATTTGGATGTTATCTCTGACCCTGTGACTATGCATGGTGAAATGAGGCAAGCTTTGGTCATTAATGTCTACTCTCTGACTTCAGACACCATACATTAACTATGTCTGCATCAGGACATGTCATTGTTATCTGATACCACAGATATTCATTCAAGAGAATTCTACATTGAAGAAACGGGGATGTTAGATTTTATTTGTGTTGGTGGAGGAGGGGGTAGAGAAAATAGTTTGAAATTTTACTTCATGTAGATGTTTATTGGTTGTGGTAATTAGTAATAGATCTACAGTTATAAATATGGATTGTGGCTTATTTGGGAGTGTAACATCTAGACTGGCTTTCAAAAGAATTTCCAAAATACAAATACTGTTAAAGGTCTTTACTGACAGCTAAAGAAACTATTATCAGCATTATTTGAGACATACTTAGGGGCTAAAACCCCTTCATGGATCACTGCCTTGTCATGGCGAAGGGGCTTGCGTAACTCAGTGAAGCCATGAGCTATACCGTGCAGGGCCACCCAAGACGGACAGGTCATGACAGAGAGTTCTGACAAAATGTGGTCCACTGGAGAAGGAAATGGCAACCCACTCCAGTATCCTTGCCAAGAAAACCCCATGGACAATGTTAAAAGGCTGAAAGATATGATGCCGGAAGATGAGCCCCTCAGGTTGGAAGGTGTCCAATATGCTGCTGGGGAAGAGCAGAGGGCATTTCCAAGTAGCTCCAGAAAGAGTGAAGCGGCTGGGCCAAAGCCGAAAGGACGTTCAGCTGTGGATGTATCTGGAAGTGAAAAGAAGGTCTGATGCTGTAAAGAACAATATTGTATAGGTACCTGGAATGTAAGATCTATGAACCAAGGCAAGCTGGATGTGGTCAAACATGAGATGACAAGATTGAACGTCGACATCTTGGGAATCAGCAAATTGAAATGGACAGGAATGGGTGAATTTAATTCAGGTGACCATTATATCTACTACTGTGGCCAAGAAACCCTTAGAAGAAATGGAGTTGCACTCATAGTCAATAAGAGAGTGGGAAAGGCAGTAATGGGGTACAACCTCAAAAATGACAGAATGATCTCAGTGCGTATCCAAGGCAAATCATTCAACATCACAGTCATCCAAGTCTATGCCCCAACCACTGATGCCGAAGAAGCTGAAGTTGACCGGTTCTATGAAGACCTACAACACCTTCTAGAACTAGCACCAAAAAAAGATGTCCTTTTCATCATAGGGGATTGGAATGCTAAAATAGGAAGTCAAGGAGTAATCGGAATAACAGGCAAGTTTGGCCTTGGAGTAAGCAACTGAATGCAGATTTCCAGAGAATAGCAAGGAGAGATAAGAAGGCCTTCTTAAATTAACAATACAAAGAAATTGAGGAAAACAATAGAATGGGGAAGACTAGAGATCTCTTCAAGAAAATTGGAGATATGAAAGGAACGTTTAGTGCAAAGATGGGCATGATAAAGGACAAAAAAGGCAGGGACCTAACAGAAGCAGAAGAGATTAAGAAGAGGTGGCAAGAATACACAGAAGAACTATACAAGAAAGATCTTAATGTCCCTGATGTCCATGCTGGTGTGGTCACTGACCTTGAGCCAGACATCCTAGAGACTGAAGTCAACTGGGCCTTAGGAAGCATTGCTAACAACAAAGCTAGTGGAGATGACAGTATTCCAGCTGAGTTATTTAAAATACTAAAAGATGATGCTGTTAAAGTGCTGCACTCAATATGCCAGCAAGTTTGGAAAATGCAACAGTGGCCACGGGATTGGAAAAGGTCAGTTTACGTTCCAATTCCAAAGAAGGGCAATGCCAAAGAATGCTCAAACTATCGCACAATTGCACTCATTTCACATGCTAGCAAGGTTATGCTCAAAATCCTACAAGCTAGGCTTCAGCAGTACGTGAACCAAGAACTACTGGATGTACAAGCTGGGTTTCGAAGAGGCAGAGGAAATAGAGATCAAATTGCCAACATTCGCTGGATCATGGAGAAAGCACGAGAATTCCAGAAAAACATCTACTTCTGCTTCATTGACTATGCAAAAGCCTTTGATTGTGTGGATCACAACAAACTGTGGCAAATTCTTAAAGAGATGGGGGTACCAGACCATCTTACCTGTCTCCTGAGAAATCTGTATGCGGGCCAAGAAGCAACAGTTAGAACTGGTCACGGAACAACCGATTGGTTCAAAATAGGGAAAGGAGTACGACAAGGCTGTATACTGTCACCCTGCTTATTTAACCTATATGCAGAGTACATCATGAGAAATGCCAGGCTGGAAGAATCACAAGCTGGAATTAAGATTGCAGGGAGAATCATCAATAACCTCAGATATGCAGACGATACCACCCTAATGGCAGAAAGTGAAGAAGAACTAAAGAGCCTCTTGATGAGGGTGAAAGAGGAGAGTGCGAAAGCTGGCTTGAAACTCAACATTAAAAAAACTAAGATCATGGCATCTGGACCCATCAATTCTTGGCAAATAGAAGGGGTAGAAATGGAAGCAGTAACAGACTTCATTTATTTGGGCTCCAAGATCACCGCAGACGGAGACTGCAGCCATGAAATTAAAAGACGCTTGCTCCTTGGGAGGAAAGCTATGGCAAACCTAGATAGCATATTAAAAAGCAGAGACGTCACCTTGCCGACAAAGATCCGCATAGTCAAAGCTATGGTTTTTCTAGTAGTAATGTATGGCTGTGAGAGCTGGACCATAAAGAAGGCTGAGCGCCGAAGAATTGATGCCTTTGAACTGTGGTGCTGGAGAAGACTCTTGAGAGTCCCCTGGACTGCTAGGAGGTCAAACCAGTCAATCTTAAAGGAAATCAATCCTGATTGCTCATTGGAAGGATCGATAATGAAGCTCAAGCTCAGATACTTTGGTCACCTAATGCGAAGAGAGATCTCTTTGGAGAAGACCCTGATGCTGGGAAAGATTGAAGGCAAAAGGAGAAGAGGACGGCAGAGGATGAGATGGTTAGATAGCATCACTGAAGCAATGAGCATGAAACTGAGCAAACTCAGGGAGGCAGTGAAGGACAGGAAGGCCTGGCGCAATATGGTTCATGGGGTCACGAAGAGTCGGACACGACTTAACGACTAAACAACAACAAATAGGGGCTAAAAATCCTCTAGAATTAGCAAATGGGACATTTTTACAAATAGCAGTAACTTGATCTTGATCTCTAGATTTAGTCATTTGTAAACAGGGAAGCCTTGAGATTACATACTATTTTGCTGATATAATTACTAACATTCTCAGAAGAAATAGTGAATTCATTGTCCAGGAGATTAAATATAGGACACATTTTTCCATGTTTAGAAACTGTATTTTAATTTTATATGTACTTTATGAAGGGAAAAGAGCTGATATTTCGTACTTTTTATGAATATGCTATGTGGTGATTTGAAACTGAGGTGAAATACCTTAGATTTATTATTAAAAAAAAAAAGAGTCAATAAGTGCATTCCCCCCTTCATGGTTCCCATAATGACCCTTTTGGAATACTGTACCCAAGTTAGAGTGTGTAATGTACAGATTGCAGGATCATATGATACTTATTTTATTTAAATATTTTTTGTTTAATTCTGATCAAATGTGCAAATCAAGGTGCAGAGCAACAGAGATGAATTTGTGATTAATTGATTATTTCTCACTGATTTTCTTGAAATCCTACCAGTTCTTTCTTATTTTGTTTTTTACCTCACAAAAAAGTTAGATTTTTTTAAAATTATCAAATGATTATTGTATTTGTTCCTGCTTTTAAAAAAAAAATCAACTCAAGTTTTCAAACTGAGATGTCTATGATAACCCCAAGTAAAAATAGGTAATTCAGTCCACTGAAGGTTTCGCTAACTAAAGTAACTTGGAAGTAGCCTATTTGATGCCTGTTGGCACCAGTGTACTTCCAGAAAGGGAATTAACATGCTTCATAACTGAGCACCAGCATCATATTTATATTTAAGAATGTTGTCGGGCCATCGATTGGCCATAAAAACAATGGTTTGCAATGCGGTGCTTTGGTGATATATCCATTTGCTCAGAAAAAAGATACAGCTTGGGCAGAAGCATGTGGCAAGAAATATCACCTCCTATTTACCTAGGTGGTTTTCTTTGTGTCTAGCCATAGTCTACCACCCAGAGTTGCTTGAAGTTGGGTGGCATATAAATTTAAATAACAACAACAACAACAACAACAACCTAGTTAGCTGCTGCAAGCAGATCGCACAGACTGACTACAAACAACAGCATGACAAAGTAGCACCAATGGTGCATTGGAATATCTGCAAGAAATACCATTTGCCTGCAAACAAGAACTGGTGGGACCACAGATCAGACAAAGTTATAGAAAATGAAGAAGCTAAAGTGCTCTGGCACTTTAGAATTCAGACAGACAAGCACCTGCCACATTAACCCCCCAAATTTAACCATTGTTGTTAAGACAAAAAAGTCTGGATAGTGGACATTACAATACCTTCAGACAGCAGAATAGAAGAGAAAGAACTGGAGAAAATCACAAAATATAAAGACCTGCAAATAGAAGTAGAATGACTATGACAAAAGAAAGCAAAGTTAGTACCAATAGTTATAGGCGCCTTGGGTGCAATCCCAGAATACCTGGAGCACCGCTTGAACACCATCGGCATTGACAAAATCACCATCAGTCAGTTGCAAAAGGCAGCTTTACTTGGAACAGCTTATATCCTGTGATAATACCTTTAACACCATCAAACGACAACATCTGCCTATCCCAGGTCCTTGGGAAGGACCTGATAGGTGGATAAAAATGCCAAATCCAGTCTAAACATCTGGATGACTGTGTGACCAACCATCATAATAACAATAGTGACAACAATTTGGTGAATCCAGATGTGCTCACTGATCCAAGAAGTTTACCTATCCTGCAGGAAGTTATACTATTATAATAGGGTCATAATTATATTGTTCATTAGAATAATTATACATAACTGGGGAATTCTTCAAGGGCAATTAAATATAATTTTAAGAATTGAATTCTTAACTGTTTGCCATTATAATTCTGTGTCTGCTTGGTAATAGGTCTGCCCATGTCCAGTTGGGTGGGTTTACTTCTTAGCTCTTTCTTGAAAATTGTACTTTTAATTCATTCAGTAAACCATTTTTTAAATTTGGAGTGGGGGGTATACTTAAAACTCTGTATTCAAAAAGTCATGCAAACTTTTCACTTAGGTTTTATTGTCCTATACTGGCTTAAATTATATATCCATTATTCAGATATATATTAGTCTACTTTAAAGCTTATTATAAAAACTTAGAGGATTTTTGTTCATTCTCAGGGAGGAGAACACTGCTATTACCATGGGAGCATCAGAGGCATCACAGAATCCAAAGCTGCTATTTCTACCTGTAATGGACTTCAGTAAGTATAATTACTAATAAATATTTCATTATTTTGCTACTCTGTATCATTGTTATTAGGCACCTTTCCACAGTCTATGCTTTGGACTACAGTGTCCCAGCAACTGATGATAACTAAAACAGAACAGAAAAGATTTCATAGACCAAAGAGACTCAGTGATGTATTCAGCAACAGAGCAAGCAGGTTGATTTTACTTAAACATCCACATTCTTTTACATAGAAAATGTCATAATTTCAAGTTAGCACACAAACAAATAAAATTGTAAATAGGATATTTGTCATAGTATTGAACCCCTCTCTCATTATAAATCTAGGGCTGTGCGTGGATTTGATTCCAAACTGGTGCTTTGGAGCATGCATGGGCCAGATCCTGGGTTGCATTCACACCGCTATTGCTCCATGTGCTGTTTTGGAACTGTGTTTGAAGCAATGCACAGCCTTATTGTCTTTTATCTCATGCATGCCTTCAAAGATGCTTCATCCTTCCTAATGGCAGCATAAACCATTTGCCCTGATGGTTATATATTCCATATATTTTGTGGAATATATGAATATGTAGTCTGAAAATGTGTGAGAGATCCTGTGAATACATGCTTTAGTGCACTCCGGTTTACTCATTTCTTGGTATTTTTAGAGTATTTAAAATGTGTTCTTTCTTTCTCATATTCTAGTGGTATGTTTGAAGACAATACTTACGTATACCTGATAGAACCTTTGGAGTTAACCCACAGCAAGGTATGTTAATACTGAGCCACCAAGATCTTGCTTTGATTTGTTGTAAAGGATGCAGATCCTAAAGCATATAAATTAAATAAGGCATTATTATTCAGTCTGAAATATAATCTATAACGCTGCATTTGAATGAATAATTTTACTGGATTTTTTTTATACTCTGTGTTTTATATATTTTTTAATTTCTTAGAAACATAGCTGTAGCCCAATATGTAACTTAAGTGAGGTTAACCTGACTGTTAAATACACTCACACCATCTACAATACTGACATGATATTCAGGTAAGCTCAGTGCCTTGTCAGACATTTTGGTTGTAGATGTGAAATCTAAGAACAAACTGTCAAAACTACAGAAATTTTATTTTATTTATTTTAGCAATTGTTATGGCCACCCAACTCTGGATGGCTAACATAGGGTTGAAAACAAAAAGCAAAAATAACCAACAAGAATAAAAGCAACAAAAGACGCAGTACAACTGAGACCAAACCAGAGCCATATTCGTATTCATAAATCATTGCAAGACAGGCTCATCCAGTGCTCCGGCCCACAGCCTACAGGAACAGCCAGGTTTTGAAAGGTTTACAAAAAGCCAACAGGCCCAGACCATCTGCATCTTGGGAAGTGTGTGATGCTGTTGCAAAGGGCAGGCATAGTGACAGAGAAGGCATGCCTCCTGCCTCCCCCTAGATGGCATGGTTCTTCTGAAGGGACCTGAAGCATGCCCACCCTGTCAGATCCTGTGGGACAGAAAGCAAATAGGCAGTCCCATAAATAATTTGGCCCTGTGTCATGACGGGCTTAATAGAACCGATGCAGGTTTCAAGCCATAATAAGAGAAAGATATGGATTGCATAAGCTGATATATTTGACTACTTTATTTGCATATAAAATACTTATGTTTTATGGTTGAGTTGAATAAAGCATTTCAGTGAGTTTTTGTTTGGTTTTTAATGGGCTACACAACCTCTTTTCAGGCTTGGCCTTAGGATAGAGACCATCTGGCTGGGATTTGAAAATTCAGGTCATTTTTACACAAGCAGGATGGTCTGAAACCCAGTTTTTTGGTCCTCGGAGCCTCCAGAAACGTTTGCAAACGAAGTCTAATTTCCCACTATTTTCAGCAAACAATAGTGAAATGAAATGGAGTATGAAATGAAAATAGCCTTCTTTTAGGCTTATACATTAAAAATATAATTAATTGAGCTTGTTCAATTAATCCTCTATTTTGGTTTCATGTTCACCAAATAGTTAATATGGTATAATGAAGATGATTGTTGATTAAAGATGTGAATGTGCTCTAGAATGATGTACCATAAATTTGGAATCTGTCAGTATATGAAATATGGATATTTTGCTCATGGGAGATAGCAAGAAAAATCAGTACTGGAAAAGAAGAGTGATTCCAAATTTATAATTTTGGATTATAGATATGTGCTTACTTTCATTAAGAAACTGGCATTCTATTGTCATAATGGAAAGACTAATATTATTTTGTGTGATCAAGTTTTCAAATTTGGCTGAATGATTTTTTTCTCTTTGTATTTAATGTGGTATATTCTATTTATCTATCTTATTTATTGTGTAAAAAAGCAAAAATAATTTCTTGGAAGACATGCATAGCCTTGCACTATCAATGTACTTTACAAAATTTTTGCAATAAAATATTTCACTTAAAAAAAAAAGGAACAAAAAGACAATTCAGGAACTTGAACAGCAGCTTCAATGCAACACTTTCCCCTTAACTTATCAGAAAATGAAGGACATTAATAAGTGAGTACCAACTATTCAAGATTTAGAATTGAAGAATACATGTCTGAAAGGGGGGAAGAGAGCAAAGCCAGAGGGTGGAGGGAAGCTACAATTTGTAGAAATGTTCCCCAAAATAGAAAATGGATTTAAAGCTATATTTAGTGAACAGCTTGAAAGAGCTCAGTCAAAACAAGGGGGCATCTCCTTTTAATTATGGTTACCAGAGGCAAGGTGGGCCACGTACAATAAAGAAATATTTTTCCACCGTTTTCTGTAAGATTTCAGAGGTAGTATCTCACTATGCAGTACTCTTTGAGAGAAACCAACTCCTTCAGACCTCCTATTGGGTAGTCAGAAAAGAAGGTGACATGCCAAAGCACTGATGGAATTGCTGCAAGTATCTTGGTTGGCTGTGATCTTAGCCTTTGCTTGTTATGAAGCAAGGGCAATCAAGGAAGTGTTTGGTAAGGTAAACCTAAAGTAAAGAGGGTGTTCATTGGCAATCATTTTGGTGGACCCCTCTCTGGAGGAGCAGATGTTTCTTTTTCTCCATCTGGGAAACTAGTGTCCTAGCTTTTGCTTAGTATAATTTAGAGAATTGCAGAACTTGGGTGGCCCTGGATCAGTCTTGACTTGGTTAGGCAAACATGAGTATAGTCCAAACAACGGTTGGGGCAGATTGCTATAAAATTGCTTTTTGGGAAAGCAGTTATACATTTTAATCACATGAAGGATAGGAAGGGGAGGATCATGCTTAAATTGATTTGGTTTGGATCAAGACAAAAGAGAAGAAGAGGTGTCTTTTCAGATGGGCAGATAAGATGGGTGGTTGAACAAAAAGGCTTTGTGGAAATACTTGATTTTTCCATAATGAATTGAATTACTTCATTTTTTGAGCTATAGCCCAGTTTTATGCTACAAATAAACCAATATTCCAGGTTTTTTTGTCTTGAACAATGTTTGCCAATGTTTGAAGCGTTTAATAAGCCACACAGATTAATCAGTGTTTCCCCTGCATAAGGCATATATTTTTAACTGTAATCCAGAATAGAGTCTCCTCAAATAATACCTTTAAAAATGCCTCTCAACTTCTGAAGCATAGTTAACCTACATTCTGAATCAAAGTGGGATTCCAAACAAGACTTTCATAATCATAACAAGTTGGGGACCCTGCACAAAAAGACCCCATTCGGTGGGGCTTTTCTGCTGCACAGTAAATGATTTTGGCCATTGCCACAGGTTGACCTATTTCTAGGCTTCTTGCCACCTTTCTAGAGATTTTGTTCTAGTTCCACAAATAACAGCATATGCTAAAAATCACACTGCTTTCAAGAGCATCAAGGTAAGCTTTCACTATGATTTTCTTCAGTTATATAGAATATAGAAGCTTTTTCACTAATAGAGTTTTTTCCCACGTGTGTAGATGGATAACAGAAGCAGGTTTTTCTCCTCTCACTTATTAGGCCATGTTAGTAGCCCATTTTTTTTGCTATGGATTATTACATGGTATACATATGCTTATCTTTCTAGGAGACAGAAGAATAAAGACATGAAGAAGACTTCAGCAAAAACTTCCTATTAAAAGAGTACTTTTATTACATTTGATGGCAAAGGATAGCATACATTGATAATTAGGGAGTTATTGTATTCCAAGTGCTGGTATTTACATGGCCAGAACAACTATAGGAAAGATGTAAAAGCTTGCTTTATAGAACTCCAAAGGTTCTCAGAAGTACAAACATTTCCATCAATAGCTCATTAGGAAGTGAGCATGTTTGTTTGTTACTGAATGGTAATGGATTGTTAGAGAATTAAATATGAAAAACTAGATTTAAGAGAAGGAATTATAGTTTCAAGTTCCAATTGGAGTCCACTTAGATCCTCCTTTCTATCTTTATGTAATTGTAAAGTAGCATCAGGAGAAGTATCTGAAGGCTGAGGACCCCCTCCCAAAACAACAAACCAAAAAACTCAGGAAAAATATGGTCAGTGTCCACCCAAATAATAGCTAACCAGTAGGAGATGGGATGGAGGACCAGCAAGGCAATAAATGGAGTTCAGGCCAGTTGCACTGCTGGTGAACATCCAAAGAGAAATATTCCACAGTGCAATAGTCCAATTTGTATAATTCAAAAATGCAATTTCAGGTTTCTGTATATGCAAAATTCTCCAGCCTCTATTATATACATAAAGATGTTAAATTGAATATATGTGTGTGTGTGTGTATACACACACGCACACACAGATAACCGAGAATTTTAGGTTCCAAAGTACACGCCTAAAACTGGATTCAGCTTATCCATGGATGGGCTTATCCATGAGTATATTTGGTATATGTCTATCCAGATAAAAATATCCTATCACACTTAAATTTATGTTACCAACACAATATCATATTTGTTTTTTCTTACAGAGCAGTACAGGTAGACCACATGTCATTCGGAGAACATTTGGAACTAATACCTTCAGTCATTTGGAAGATCTTGGTATGACATTATTTATATTTTAATAAGATTTGTTACTAAAACTATATGAACTCTGTAGATTTGTAAATAATTTAAGTGGCACATCTACCAGAAAAATTATTAGTATAGTTAACAGAAATTTACATAGTAGTATGCCATCATGATATAACAGAAACATTCTTAGTTTCCATGTGGAATTAGATAATCAGTGTGATTACTGTTGCCAACAGCCACTTCTCTAGATAAACAGTTCTTTGTGACCACCTGATTGTTAGACTAACTGTAATTGTTAGAAAGCTCTTCTGAGAGAAATTTATTCTTTACTCTGCACCATTGAAATTGTGTGGGCAACATACACCAGGATGTGATACTGTACTATTAACTCTCTGAGTTGTCCTCTATAGAATGAAATACCATGAGCACAGTCTACATATATGAAACTGAGTGTTAAAGCCATTTTATTAAAGAGCAGCAAGGAGCTGGTTCATCATCATTCTTCCTGTAAGCTTAGACTACAAAAAAACTATAAACAGCATATTTTCCAAATAATAATATATCTAGTAGAGTTTATATAAAACTGGCCTTATATTTTTCTTTTGATAATGGCAGCTGTCCAACTGTTTCCCATATTTTGGAGCAATTGTAAAATGTATACAACCTTCACAGTAACCCCTACCTCTGTGATGAAATCCTTCTTTCTCCAAGAAAGGGAATAGTTAACTAATCAACCCATAGACATAATATTATATGTTACTGGAAACTCCCTTCACTGTAATATTCAGGAGGTTTGAAATGAGAAATGCTTTAAATTTGCTTTTTGTAGGAGGATGATTATATGCAGAACGAGTACTGTCAGTAGTCATCAAAGATAAGATTGGCACTGTGAATAATTTGAACAGTAGTTTATCATCCCATCATTATCAGCCCCAGTCATTTGGGGACAAACTTTCATTTGGGTGAATAAAGCTGAGGATTGAATACTAAACTCTGCATTTAAAGTAGCTTGAACATGTTGGCTAAAGATAGCTGATCTGAAACAAAGGAAGGTTTTATTAATAAAAGGGAAAAGGACCAATATATTTCATTTGATAAAGTACAGGTACTGTGTGATCAAACAGAAATTTCTTTGCTATTAATCTTACTTTCTGTAGATACTGATTCCACATCTGAATGGTCCTTTCTGTCTGAGTTGCAGTGGCTAAGAAGGAGAAGAAGGGCTGTGAGTGTTACGACGTCAGTAATACTGCATCAAATCACAAGATCTCTTTGCTTTTAAAATACATGGGAAAACTATGTGAAGCTTAGTATTGTGTTATACATCAGCTCTCATGCTGAAGTGATTTGTATTGCAGAAGATCACTTACTTCACCTCACAATTTTTTTTCATTTCAAGCAGAAAATTGGTGAAACTGACATAAATATAAATCATTGAACAAATAGCAGGTAGGTAGGTAGATAGTAGGTAAGTGGTTAAAATTGCTCAGGTACGCAATTGATTGAGTAAAGAAGAAGAGACCCTATTAATGTTTATGGCAATATTTAATCAAATACAAATTAATAGGGGTAAAGGAAACCTAGAGGAAGGATGGTGGGGAGAGGGAAGTACCAAAAATTATGTTGAAGTATGATGTAGACTGCTTACAGGAGATAATTTCATGTTTACAAAAATTGTCTTAAAGAGTTTTAAATTTTATTTAAATTTTTATCACGGAAATTTTATATGTAGTTATCTATAATTAATATTTTTTTCAGGATTGGGGTAAATGTAATTTGTGATTGAATTAACTGAGCTACATAATGAAATGCTGCTGTTCTATGTGACATGGATTTAAATCTCAATAAAGCATAAACCTTTTTGAAAAAAAATATAGAAACAATGATCTATCAATTGAAAATCAAATCTCTAAACACTGTCATTCAAAGAATGAATGGTTTGAATTCTTATGAATGCAAATAGATTGCTATGTACACTCCATTTCTGCAACTAGTGAGAAGTTTAAGAGAACTTGGTTTGTTTCCTTCACTAAGAGTTCATACATAGCATTTTGTGATATCCAGTTTATTTACAAATATACAGATGCCTGTACTTTTGGTCATTCCAAAGTCTATATCTAATTTTTAAAAAAAGAGCCAGTGTTTGCAGCTTGATCACACTCCCATCCCTACTGGGAAGGGTATAGCCAACAAATTGCATATGGTTCTGTCTCTGGTTTGTTAACTTACCCTGTGCAACATGGACTCTGATTTGTTCAGAGAGGAACAAACCAGAGTTTAACACAAACTCAAACTCTGTGGTATTGGAGAACAGTAAACATTCCTGTACCAATGGAATGGGAAAACAATTTCTATGAATATAACATCATATCAAAACTGAAGAGAGGTTATTTATTTATTTACATTTATTACATGTATATATTATATTTATTTGACAAGAACTCAGAGTCATGTACATTGAATTCCCAGGTTGTTTCTGATTAGACTCAATCCTGTTTAGTTTCAAGAAATTGGCTGCATCATATGCTTTCAGACCATACCCCAGAACAATGTAAAAATTCATTCAAAAGTATTGATATTATATTGATTAATTATTAGCAGAAAAAATTCATATAATGCTAAATATGCAAAGATATGCCAGATTTTGCATAGGTACAACAGTTTTCTATTCAACTACATGGGATAGTCATGCCTGTCCCAGTCTTTGTGCATGTGCTGATTGTGTAAGGCATATGTTGTATAAACTGACCTTTCTTGGACATACATGTGCAGTAATGACAAAACATATGAAGTTTCATTGAGTCAGACCATGGTTCTACTTAGCCAAGATCCCAGAGGATTCCTCATCCTTCATAGCTATTCATCACCTGCACCTGTAGGGGAAGTGGCTTTCAGTTGGGGGGTGGGAAGAGGAAGTATACTTTTTTCTAAAGTCAAAAAACCCTTGCTGTTGTGTCAGATAGCTGTTCAGCTTTTCAAAGCATCTTTGTCACACTCATTGTGCCTGATGGAGTTCCCAGCCACCAACATGGCAGGACTAATTTGAACCTATCATCTGAAGTAGTAGCAAGCCTTTTTTTTTTAAAAAAATGTTTTTACAATTAAAACAAGAAAAGTTGTAGAAAAAGAAGAAAAAAGTAACTATATCCATGGCTAGAAAAATGGACTTTTGCATCCCCCAAGAATTTTCCGCTCTTTTTATTTTGAAAAAGACTGAAAAAAGGCTGAGTTAGATATTCCCCAATGAAATTAATACAATATCATTTGCTGTTAGTATATTTTAAACACTCTACAAGTTTTAGTAAAGCAGATTTAAGTACATGGTGCAAGCTATCATGACAGATAGTAAAACAATCTATTTTTTAAAAAATCTAACTGTCCTTTTTAAAATCTTACAGGCATTGCGTGGCATCTTTGAGGAAATGAAATACCTGGAGCTCATGATTGTTAATGACTATAAAATGGTAAGTTGATTCTATTAGTTGTTTCTATTCTTTTTTATAATAGTTGATGGTGAAAAATGTATATCTTACTTAATGATATTATTGATAATTGTACTTTTGAATAAATACTATGAATTAAGGAATGTGCACTGGGAGATCCTTGGAATATGGCTAGATTATGGGTATCATAAAAGCCAGGCCTAAGATTACTTGATGCCTTCATAGCCAGTGTTATTGCCAGAAGCGCACTGGGAAAGACCACAAAGTTGATATTACAGTTTTACAGGTTGTTGGAGAAGATAGACTTGGGAAGTGATTCATTTTGGTTGTCTTTCTCAAGGTCTGGTTCAACATTACGTCTGTCATGCAATTAAAATTATGAGAGGGGGTTAGAAGGGCCACAGTCATCTTCCTTGCCTTCTCTATCCCATCATACTTGGCCTGTCCCCATGCCTCTGAGGGCTTCAGGAGTTCAGAATAAGGAATCTACTCTTCATGCAAGGGCCAGTCCTACCACAGTCAGGGTGGTAGGACTCCAACTCATGTGGAGCCAATGCATATTGAGGAATTTTTGAACTCTTTTGTCCAAAGATTAACAAAATATGTTTCCAGATGCGGAACTGTTCCTTTGTGTTTGTTGTCCCAATGATTCAGCAAATTTATTGAGAAATTTTAAACTAAAACTTGGGGTGTAATCTCTTCACTACATAGAGTTTTAAATATGCTCAGAGAGCCAGTTTGGTGCAGTGGTTAAAAGCTCCAGGCTAGAAACTGGGAGACCGGGAGCTTAGGCATAAAGCCAGCTGGGGACTTTGGGCCAGTCATTTTCAGGCCTAGGAAAAAGATACTGGCAAAGCCATTTTCTAAATGCTGCCAAGAAAATTGTGTAGACTTGTTCAGTTGCCAGGAGTCAAGATTGACTCAAAGGCACTATATGTAAATAAGCTGAGAATAAGCAATTAATTTTAACTAGCTTCCTTTATCAGAAGAATTTACTCTTTTTTTGTGAATAAAACTTTACTTGAAAACTTTATGCAAGATATCCATATATACACATTTCTTTCTGGACTATTATGGCAAATCTACAACAACTAAGTACAGTCTTTGCAGAACATTTTGCACTTGAAACATAAAAAAACACATTGAATATGAGCAACAGTAGAAGGCTTGCAATCAATAATTTTGAACAAGAATTTAAATAAAAATTATGAGGGAAGGTTATTGCAAATTCATGTTTTATGCTCTTTCTATTTGTGCAATTGACTTTTATGAACACAATGTAAAACTGTTCAGAGAAAATTTTAGTGTGGTAGTTTCTCTTTTTGGCATTGCCAGGAAGCAGTGGAGAATAATCAATGTTTTGATCAGATTATGACTTAACATTTTTCTTCTAGTTCAAAAAACATCGCTCATCTCATAGTAATACGAATAACTTTGCGAAATCTGTGGTAAATCTTGTGGATGCTGTAAGTATTGCCATATTCAGTACAATTAATAATAGATTACACTGTATTCAGTATTTGACTGGGAGAAATAGTGGCAGTAGGGAATGATAAACTGTAAAGGCAACCATTTGTCCCAGAATTTTCTTACACTGAGAGCAAGAACTGGTTTACATGAACATCAGGGTTGGTTATCTAAATCCCAGGTTTTATATTACCCAAAAGAAATACCAAAGTTTGTAGAACTACAAAAAATCTTTAGAAAAGAATCTCTGCTGGAGTGTAACAAGGGGGGGACAAATGACATCACCTGAGTCATGATGCAAATAACACAGGTTGTGTGATTTGTGCCATGATGTCATAATGCAATGGACACAAATTGCATAATTTGTGTCATTTGTGTGATAAGGTCTTGACATCTATGATGTAATCATGGCTTCTACCAGATGCCTGTGCGCACATATCCACACATATGTACTAAAAAGAAATGAATCTTTGATCCTAGAAAGAAACATTCAGTGTCCTCTGAGACGTGCAGGGAAAAGAAATTCATGATTTTAAAACATGACTTTTCTTTGAGTTTCACAGAAGGTATTCTTTCTTTTCCTGTAATGCTATCCTATGTAGCACCCTACACTCAAAAGCTGCCAGTACTGAAGAAAAAAAAATTACAATGCTTTGAAAAGGAACAGACAGAATCCCAAGAAGAGATCTGAACAATGAATTCTTTGAAAAAACTGCCTTAAAATGCAGGCAGCTATAATTGCCATTTCTACACAAGGTTTTTCTTTAGAGCTTGATGGGGACAGTGTATTGAATAAGCCATCCTAAAATGGTAGATACTAAAACTTTATTATCCACCTTCGTTTCTTCAAATGCAACAAATGCTCCACTTCTTTGTGCAGAGAAAGACTATCTAGATAAAAAATAGAATTATTTTGCACATGTCCTATGTGCCCATTCTAGTCCTAGTATGAAATGGGCCTGACAGAATGAAGGGAGGGACAATTCTTTGAAAAAATGAAACCAAGGATTAGTTGTTTGAACAGAAGATGTATCTGTAATCTTACCTTGTTGTGAAAAAGACATAACTGGATAACAGGACAGAATACCTACTTACCTACCTATCTAGTTAGTTGCTAGAAATGCAGTTTGAAGTATGAGTGATTTTAATGAAGAGGCATTCATGAATTCAAGCAGAAAAACAAGAGTTGTGAGCATCCAGTTAAGATGTTTGGGGTAACAACAAATTGTTGTTGTTCTGCTCACTTCAGGTTTGGAAAATAAATTCCCAGATTCAGAATTCTTGAATTTGAAGTGTATGTTCTTACAATTAAAACAGAAATAAAATAAAATAAAACCCCACAAGCATGAGGTCTGTCCGCTCTCAACTGTTTTTATGATTTTCTACCACAAACTATATAGTAAATACTACATAATGATGTAGTGATAATTATGCAGTCCTTCGTAGTTCTGAATTTACTGTAAGTTTACTGGAGTATTGATTATTAGGGAAATTAGAAGTATATTATCTAATTATATTCCAATGTTTCTCTCCTACTTTACCCTGTTTGTCTTTCCACTGATTGATTGGCTAACTGTGCATGTCTGACCCAGTGTTCCACTCCTGTGCTTGTCCTGTCTTTCCCCACAGATTTACAAGGAGCAACTAAACACCAGAGTTGTTCTAGTTGCTGTTGAAACCTGGTCAGACAGAGATCGTATTAATGTTCACTCGGACCCAAGGCAGATGCTTCATGATTTTTCCCGATATCGACAGAATTTCATCAAGCAACATGCTGATGCCGTGCATCTCCTCTCGTATGTAAAAAGAGGAGAGATGGGCTTGTCCACTCTTCTTCTCAAGAGGCTTAAAGGATCTGTATTCATCTAATTCTCAGGTTTTATGAAATACAGCACCTCTTGATTCACCCAATAAATTAAGAGATTAGCCAAAATACTTTTACAGCCACTTTTTCTTTTAGACATTATATCAACCTTTTGGGTTTCAAAACTGGAGCTTACTTGATCAGAACATTTTCCTTGTTGTTTTTTGATTCAATTAATTGTACCCAAAATTAATACTGCTTTTCACAAAGTCCAAGAGTTATTTCTATACAGGAATATATCTTATCCAGAAAAATGCTATCTCATTTTCCTGTATATCATCTCATTTTTACATTTTTGCTATTTGTTTCTTGCTATGACATCTTCTAAAACTGGAAATGTTACTTATCCTTAAACAAGGACAGTTGAAATAGAATTATTATAAATAACCCATCCAAGAATATTCTGCATCAATGGCATTAAAGGAACTGACCAAAACAAGCCCAGTTGTTCTGATTGTTTGTGTTACACCATTTCGTTTTAAGATAATGATCTTAATATTGTTTTGTCTATCTGTCTTGTTCTGAAGGAATGTGACATTTCATTATAAAAGAAGTAGCCTGAGCTATTTTGGAGGAATTTGTTCGGTGGCTAGAGGTGTTGGAGTAAATGAGGTAATATTTCTGTTTCGGAGAAATGTATTTATCACATTTATAAAGCCACATGACTACATGGGTAGTCTCTGACCACTCATTCACCAACTGTTCATAGTTGTGATGGTGCTGAACAAGTGGTATTTATGACCAGTCTTCAAAGTTCTGGCCATCGCACCACCCCCACAGTCACATGATCATGATTCAGGTTCTTGGCAACCAGCTCACACTTACAACTGTTGCAATGCCCTACGGTCACCTGATCGCCATTTGTGACTTTCCCTGATGGCTTCCCACAAGCAAAGTCAATGGGGGATCTGGCAGGGAAGATTGTAGATCTGTCCAGTAAGTCCCCTCAGCCTCCCTGTGCTCATGCAATACAACACCCTGCGTTCCCTGGCCTCCCTGCGCTTATGCATGGCCTGCGGTGGATCTCCCAGGGCCTCCCCCACCCACCCACGGCACCTCCCCATGGCACCCCCATGCTTCTTACCTGGAACTTCCCACTTAATGATGAGTCTTGGGGTTACAACAACAACCATGACTGCCAGGATTGTTGTCACTAAGCAAGCAGTCACATGATGTTGCATTTTACGACTGAATTGCTTAACAACAGCAATCTCAGTCCCAATTACCACCATAACTCGAGGACCACCTGATATAGTGACTCTGGGTGGCATACAGTATTAAATACAAAATTAGCAACAATAAAAAACATAGTGGAACAACTGGAAAGGGTAATACTGACACTCTGTCAACATACTACTTTCTCATATCCCCCAACCTAACCCAAGGCTTGGGAAAAGAGCCAGGTGTTAAGGGCTTGTTTGAATGAGGCCAGAGTAGGGGGGATGCAAACCTCTGGGGGGATGCTGTTCGAGATGGTAAGCATCTTTTGTGGGGATTGGGGCATTCTAAAAGATGCCTCATAGTGTCTTTAAAATTTGGAAATGCTTTTTGTAGATTATCTTGAAAGATCTTATATTTGAATATAATTAATTAAATTTATTTGCCCTTTTCTCCCAGGATGCTTGATTGAAGGCAGACATTTAGTTAAAAGCCTGAGCAATGTCTATAGGAGATATGTTGCAATTATATGTTGCTCATTAGCACTACAAATAATGTTTTCACATATTTAGGGGCAGTGCAGTCTTATCTTCATTCATCTGCTGACCAGATATAATTCTTTTCTGCTTGCAGTTGTAACAAGTGCTATTGGTTATCGGTTGTTATCTCTGTTACTGGTTCTGTTAGAGGATATTGCAAAATTTAATGGCCATGGAATTAGGAGGATTGACTCTTCTATCATGAATAGAGAAAGCCCTCTTAAAAACTGCAGCCCATGTTGTACCAAGATTTAAAATAACCTCTGCTGGATCCAATAGGAACTTTTTAAAAAGCCTGGCTGTCATACAAGAGGCGGGATTTCCGAGAGAGCAATCTAAGTGACAGAATACCCAGCATTGCTTGGATTTCATATATGTTATGGTTTTATCTGTTTTATTTTAATCCTGCCATGGATGTTTTCATATTGATTGCCTTTGTTTTTGCTTATAATGACTGTAAACCATTGAGAGGTTATCCAATTGGTGCAGATATACATCTGATAAATAAATAAATGTAATATACTTTGTCTTGGTTAGACTGTTTTTGTTGGCCTGTTTCTCTTTTGTTTCTCTTCTGTTATTTCTTGGATCCCTTTGTTTTCTATTCATGAGTTCATCACCTGCTCTTTTTATCCTTTGAATGGTGAGATTGTTTCACAGAGTAAGCCTATTTCTAATAGTAGTGGGAAGTAGTAGTGGGAAAGACAGTTCTGGGAGTTGGATAGTAACCATTCTCTGAGTTAGTTGTATTTTTTCTCACTTCTCCTCAGGACAAGATTCATTTATGACTGCTTAAATTCAAGAAAAACATGCATTTGTTGTATACTAACAGAAACAGTGTTTCATGTACTTAGAAGAAAACTCTGTTCAAGTTAGGAAGATATTTCTACAGAAATTTTAGAATTTAAGTTAAATTATATACAAGAGTAGAATTTTTATTACAGTCACTGAACAGAATTGCAAACAGAAACACTTTAAAAATAAAGTAAAAACAAAACAAAACAAGATAAAAAAATTATACACAATTTTACGATGGAAGCTTTATATTAAACGTGTAGTAATCTGTATTACCTCTCTTTTTTCACCCTATTTTAATCTATATTGATATCTTTTTCTAACAGTATGGGCTTTCCTGGGCAATAGCACAAGAACTGTCCCAAAGTTTGGCTCAGAATCTAGGAATACAGTGGGAGCCAGCGTCCAGAAAACCAAGTATGTGCTTAGTCTCCTGGTATCAAATCAAATGTTTGCATAGTTTTTACATTCTCTGAATAGGGTTAACTATTTTGTTGTCTGAGAATCTTTTAAGTCTATTCAAGCAACTGGACTTTGCTGCCCATTTGTCAAGAAAGGATGGGGAAAGGCTGGAATATGACATAAGGTATAGCAATGTGCGTAGGAAATCAGCAATATTTGGGGTGAGGTGGGGGAGTGTTGTGCTTTACCTAAGCAGAATTTCATTTGCACAACACATATCGAATCAAGAATTCATATAAAAAGTTCTTTAAATACTGCGCATTAAGATTCTTCAGGGCCTCAGATTCACTTTTCAAAATGTGTTTTCGAGGTCTTTGGTGCTGTTTGTGACACTTTAAAGCAGCAATGCGCTTTCTTGGCATTGCATGATACCTGGGGAGGGGCAGGTACATGATCCAAAGAGAAGACACAGTTGCTTTCAGATGCTGTGGATCCTGTGTTAGCTTTTCCACATGCTCCGGACTATGTATTGGAGATCGAATCCAAAGTGCTACAGAGTTCTACTACTGTATGAATCATCTTTTTTTTTTAATTAGACACCTTAAAGAAAACATAAATAAATACAAAAGAGTACATAAATAAAGAATAAAAGAATATAATCAAGATGAATAAACCAAAGATTTTAAAATGTCATAGAAGTTGTAGCTTTCTAATGTATCATTAATTAGTTGTAAATAGGTGAATATATTATCAATATTTAATATATGAGAGCCAGCTTGATGTAGTAGTTAAGGCACCAGGCTAGGAATCAGGAGACTGTGAGTTCTAGTCCCACCTTAGGCACAAAGCCAGCTGGGAGTCCTTGGGCCAGTCCCTCTCTCTCAGCCTGACTGACTCACTGACTCAAAGGCACATTAAAAATACACACACACACACACACACACACACAATATTTATTCAATACTGTATTAAATATATTCAATACTGTATTAAAGTGGTGTGTAACAACTCACCTGCCAAATCAACTAGCCCTGAAAATGGATGGCGCTGGAGCACTGGGCCCATACCCAGCCATCTCTGGCAAAGCGTGCCCTGGGGGCTAGGCTGCAACAAGTAGGAGGACCGCTGTGGTGGGCCTTGAAGCCTAGGGTGCAGGCCCAAGTGGAGCTGCTACGAGCTCAGATCTTGGCGGTATTAAATATATTAGCATTAAGAGACCAAGAATCACCTTCAGCTAATAATAGATATCAAGAACCATGATCAACATAATATAAATCATGAAATGAAATTATACATTGTAATAAGTTCAGTCCACATTACTAAGAATCTATTTATATTTAAGTGAAGTAGTAATTCTGTGCATAGGTAAACCCAAATTTTGGATGTGATGCCAATCCATGTATTAGATTATAGTCTAAGAATTGTTTCCAGTTTGAGCTGAAACCTCAGTCAGGTTTACTTTTAAGGTACAATGTTATTTAAAAAAAAAAAAAAAACTAGATGCACATCTAATCATTTCTGTGTTTCCAATTCTTTATTAATCGGTATTTGATTCACTTCAGTATTGTTTTTCTGAAGTATAGCTTATAAATGTTGTATAAAATAGTTGTTGATTTTTAGGCTCATCTTGAAATTTTTGTGAACCAACATTATTCAAAGATGTGCAAACATTATTTTAGTAACCCTTCACAAAACTTGATATTGCCATCACATAAACATACAATTGAAGGTAGCTATGCTGATGGAAATACTAAGGACTAGCCTGTTCAATTTTTGACCTTAATAGCAAAACCTACTTATATTGGTATGATTTGTAAGTGAGAAGATCTGGTTGCGGACAGGGTAATCTAAGTATCATCTGGCAACGTGGCACAATGTAAAATGTGGCTCTATAGTGAAACACTAAGGTTTGAGAAGCGGATGAAGGAAGTTCAGCTACAAATTAACTTTAGGATAATATTTTCATATTTCTCCTTCTACTTGCCTGTTTTCTTTCCAGCAATTTTCAGTAGATCATAATTTGTTGTTTTGGTCATACTGGGCTAAATGTGAATTGGATGCCCATGGTTTGCTAGCAAACAAAATTGAAAACTGGTGCAAATTTTTAGCAGAGTCCCTATTTTTATATTATCATCTGCATTTGGCTTTTGAATACAGGCAGAGGGCCTCATTTTCCTTACTGTCATAAAATTGTAATTGGATTGTAACTTCTGCACAGGATCTAGGATCTAGATTCCTGGATTTTCCAGGCCATGTGGGACCTGAGGATATACAGCCTTCTTCTTGATTCCTAGGAAGACTATTTCCAAAAAAAAAAAAAAAAAGGAAATAGTTTTAAAATATCCTCAGACCAGCTTTAATTGTAAGTTTACATCATGTTTCTTTACAAACTTGTAAAGATAGAATTTTTATCCAAACATATAATGATAAATTTGCAGTTCAGTGCAGTAATTATAAATGTGCTGGCTTGTTCTTTGCTAATCTTAGATACTGTATTTACGTGAAAGAAAGAAGAGTGTTTCCCCCACCAAATATATTCCTGCAGATTGGTGTGTACGTGTGTATATCATCTTAAATTTACTGAGAGGAAGACACTGACATGAGTGAATGAATAAGAGATGTAAATAATGAAAAATGGGTGGAAACAGAGGCAGGAGAGAGGAAGAAGCCAATTGCTTCAAGAATAACAAGGATGAGCATGCTAGTATTATCCCCTCTTTGTTCTCTCTGTATGTAAAGAGTGAGTGCCTGCCATGGAGAATCTCCTTCATGCTTGGAAGCTATGTTGATCAATGACTGTAATACAGATTAATTTGATTTGATTTGATTTGTTCTTGGAGGATAATGAGGGCTCAAGAAAATCAGGGTCCTCTTTAGGTGGGGTTAGAGAAGTCTCTGTTCCAAACATTCAGCCCCTGCACATGAAGTGGAATGAGAGGAGAAAGAAGCTAGATTGCACAGGAATGTTACCTGGGAGTAGCATCCAATGGACTTAATGGGACTAACTGCGGCATAAGCATGCATAGATTTTCTTGTGCTTCCAGAAGACGTCTACCAACTTCTTTCTTGTTGGAAACAGGAGTGAACAAAGGGTGGGGGTGAAGCAATGCTGCAAGGATCTCTTCTTAATTTAATTTTTTTTCTAGTCCTATCTATTGAATTACATTTCTGGTCATGCATGTGTACTCATGTGGTCATTAGGAGTCAAAAATGATTTGATGGCACATAATCACTCAATCAATCATGCATGTATACATATATACATATGTACAGGATTTTTGTTTTAACTTTTTCTCTGTCTGATTTTTCTTTTGAGATTGTTTTAATTCCAGTGCAGTCTTCTTTTCAGGTAAATATGGAATTCCTTTATGGTTATCAGATGTGATATTCAAAATTCAGACATCTGAGGACTAAAAATACTTACTGTATTTCTTCTCTGCTTTATTTTATATGTTATTTTGTTATACATATTGTAAACTAATTTCATTCTCTCTCTCTCTCTCTCTCTCTCTCTCTCTCCCTCCCTCCCTCCCTCCCTCCCTCCCTCTCTCTCTCTCTCTCTCTCTCATATTGTTTAAGAAGGATGTGACTGTACAGAATCCTGGGGTGGATGCATCATGGAGGAAACAGGGTTTGTAGTGATAATCTATTCTTTATGCAATTCAATTATTGTTTACATTTTGCCCAGACCAAATGAAAAACAAAGTGATCCATGGGAAGAAACGTGCATTGCTCAACCTATTGTTTTCTGTTAGCATAGAGGGAAAAGGTATCTCTAATACAACAGGGTTTTTTTTTACTTGTACAAATAATAATCTACATATCTGAATGTATTTTTGCAAATAATTTTTCTTCTTTCTCCAAGATTTTTTACTTTAAAGTCTTGCTTGTTTCTCTTGCTTCTCTTATCATTTCCTGGCAAGAAATTAGAGAGGATCATAGGAATGGTATATAATTTTAAAGGTAAAAAAGCAAGTTTAAACCAGAAATAGTGGTAGATCATGTAACTTGTTTTTTTTCTCATATGCTTATAGTAGTGGCATAATTGCAAGGATAGATGCCTTGTGCTACCATTTGTCTCTGTAGTTGTGGTATTAACCACACTCTACAAGGTCAAGTGAATTCATTGTCAACTGAATATTGACTTAATGTTGTTCGATGAAAATTTCTAAATGTTCACTTAGGTATTTCTGTATTCTGATTTGTGTAAACATAATGCAAAAGAAATAACAATTATAATTATAAAATCAACTATTTTATTTCCTCAAAAAGGGAGCTTCAGCAATAGATAAAAGCAATTACACTAAAAATAGCAAATAAAGAAAAAAAACAAGGTAAGACTACTATTAAAAAGTTAAAATCACAGACATTAAATTTTCTGTGACTTTTTTTAAAGAGTTCAGTGAAAGACCTTTATTTAAAATAGCTGAGGCCAATTTAAATTCTTGGAGCAGAAAATTCATAGATATGAATCACAATTAAAAAGCTGTTATTTCTGGTGATACTAATCCAATCTTTCCAGATAGGACATTGACCATCACAAGTAGCATTTTAAACTGATCCTTGAAACAAACTGAGAACCAAATAAAGTGATATTGAATTGGTAAAATGTGATTGCTTTTCTGGTTCTACAAACTTCATGATGGCTGAATTCTATAAAAAATTGTGTTTCTGAAATATCTTCAAAGGCAGTCCCAAACAGAGAATTTTATAATACTTGTGGTTTGCCAGCTTGCGCACAAAGATGTAAGCAATTTTAACTGCTTTTCATAATGCGAAAGAAAGAAAGAAAGAAAGAAAGAAAGAAAGAAAGAAAGAAAGAAAGAAAGAAAGAAAAAAAGAAAGAAAACAAATATCTCTGGTTTAAAAAAATATCCTTTCAGATAGCAAATGAGATGCTTAACCCAGTGTGACTAAATGTAGTGTTCGTCTTTGTCTGAAACAACATAATACCAAAAATCTGTGTAAAATATGAAAAGGCTGTATTAAGCAAACTTGAACTGAACTATTTATAACTGCTGCAAAAGTATAAAAGTATAAAAGTATAAAAGTATCAGCAAAAGTACTGATCTATTTGCTTTTTAAAAAACTAGCTATTTCTTTATGCCTGTGCTATGAAGCATTTCTGTAATATTTTGCTGTTGTTTTCTTTCAGTGTCTATCACCCCAGAAAATTCTCAAGGTGTAGCATTGCTGAATACAGAGATTTTTTACTCCGAGGGGGAGGTTCTTGTCTTTTCAACAGACCTACAAAGGTGCATTCTTTATAGTCCTTTGATGAAGGTGGCAAATTGAGTGATGGTACATTTTGAGTGGAGAAAAAATTGGGAAGGAAATGGAGAAAAGAAGGGGGAAAATGTCATTTCTTTTGCACACTTCCACCCCTGCTCTGACTTACACATAGATTTAGCATAATAAGAGAAAAAGAACAATAAATAATTATTTTCATTTGCATTCCAACTTAGTCCAGGACCTTCAAGTGACATATGTGGTTTCTTCCCCACCCCAGGATTTTGGCCTCACAATAACATTGTGATTTCAGTTACAGTGACTGGGCCAAAGTCTAACTTTATACCATGTAGTATTATGTGCTGAGGGGAAATTCTTTTTTACCTGTCTCTGGGGCAGAGTTTCCCTCCATGGAAGCCTAACAGACTGGGTACAGTCTGTTCATATGTATTACTTTAGCTAGCTTCTATGAACAGCTACCTACTAATTAACTTTTTGTATTTGTGTTTTGTATTTGCTCCATAAGCCTAGGATGGACAATGCTAGCACATGACATCTCCTAGCCAATAATGAATTATATTCAAGGAAGTAAGAGGCTTCCAGGAATTATGCTTCTCCCCAGGTGCACAGGATATCTTCACTTTGGATTTAAGAGCATCCACTGAACATGCTTTTCAGTGAAGTTGAGATTTTTGCTCCTTTAAGAGGCACTAGCAATAGCTTTGTCTTTGGGAAACCACTTAAACGAACAACTTCCTGTTTCAGCTGCTGCTTTAAGCTTTTAGAGGCATTTCTGTTTTTACCACATGAAAGTATCTCTGGCTTTGATGACCTGCAGGAAAGAGAAAAGAATGGCTATTCAAATTGGATGTCAGTGCTATTTATTCAGTAAATTAGATGAACTAGTAAGGAAAAGCATTACAGAGGCAGCTGGGCAAAGTTCCTAACAGACATAGATATAACTATCTTAAGATACACACACAATCTTTACTCAGTTGTGGTTGTTTACTCTAGTTGGATAGCCAATCCATCTAAAGAACAGAAGATTATAGAGCCAGATAAATATAGTGAGAGGAACAAGACCCAAGTCAGTGGTGCAGTTCTTCTGAAGTTTTGTTCCCTATTAAATTGCTCTTGAGAAAAATAAATCTCCAACAGAAATCGGATGTGCAGTTTTAATCATTTACTTCAGAATAGCAGATACATAAGCATTCAGCGCTTAAATATGTACCTGAATCTTTTAGGGATGGTTAGATTGTAACATTTTTTTTTAAGAATATGTTTGTTTCTTTCAGTTGTTTGATGCCACTGAATGTGGAAATGGATATGTGGAACCAGGTGAAGACTGTGACTGTGGTGTCCAAACGGTAGTATTTTAATTCTTAAAATGAAAGCTTAAAAGTAGATAATTAATCATAAGGTTCATGTTTTGTTCATCTTCCGTAGAGCATAAAATAATGTAAGGTTCGTAGACCTGAATCTTAAGGAATTCAATACCAAGAATTCAGGCGGAGGCTGTTAAAAAGAAAAGAGCTCTTTAATCGGCCGAGTGAAGAGCTGGGTGGGCAGCAACCCAAAACACGGGCAGCGAAAGTTCTGGGCAGCTCCACACCAAGAAGATTCCAAACCCAGTTTTTATAGCATTTCAAGGACAATCGATTGCAATTAATAAGGCAGTTTACGGCAGTTTGAACCAGTGTTCCCCCCTTTACCCTCAAGACCTTTTCCCTGCGCTCTCCCCCCTCAAGGTCTTCTGTGTACATGTCCTTCAGGCAGTTTCTTCCTAGCGCAAGCAAAATACAGAGGCGAGATAGCGAAAGCCAGGCTAAGAAAATTTCCCCCCCCTTCAACAATAAAGAAGGAAATGATACCCCTTCTGTGTGGTCTCTGTTATTCTTACATATGGATTACGTGCCTTACAAAGAGAGCTAGAGCTGAGGTTTTGGTGGGAATCTGCCCTTTCAGCCTTGCTTCACATGGAAAAAGTGTGTGCCTTCCTCTATTGCTGCCTACTCCCTTTTAGATCATCAGAGCAGGAGTGTCATTTGGAGAGTTCTGTTTTGCTCGGTGTAAGGCTGAGCAGATCTTAATTCTAATTTTCGTTCTCTCTTACATGCTTTGTGTTTTTTTCCTAATTAATCAGAGCTATGTTTCTGATCCTTCACTTAAGCTATATATGTAAATATTTTAACCAAGTGGCCTGACCCAACTGTTAACAAAATATTCTTGCAGTCTGGGCTGGGGGTTTCTGAGCCCTAAGTAAAATAATCAGTATTTTAAATATTATTTATTATACTAATTATTTTGGTTCCACCTTTTATGATATATTTGGCACATATTCTAGGTTGTTGTATGGTATGATATTATTCAGTACAGGAATATTATCAGTTTCAGCCTCTGAGATTCTGTTAGATTGCAGCAAGGTACAAATGTAATAAATCAATAAATATTAATTAGGCAACATGTCATTTATTTTGCAAATGTATATATGTAAGCAAGGAATTATATGTTGCAAATGGAGAAATCTGTCCATGGACCACTACATTCTATGCTATAGCCACTGGTGCAATCTCAAAGTTTATTCTGGAGGATCTTCCAGCGCTTAAGAATATACTCCAAGGGTACACTGTAAGATGCTAAGGAAAGGAATCATTCCTTCCAAGTTTTGCACATAACATTCTGTCAGCAGAAGTGAATCACTAGATTCTTTCTTTTAACTTTTATCATTAATGTATATCACCATGTGTTTTCTTTAGGATTGCCATGCAGAATGCTGTAAAAAATGCTCCCTTTCTAATGGCGCTCATTGCAGTGATGGTCCGTGTTGTAATGAAACTTGCCTTGTAAGTTATTTTAATTGCATTTTTACTAAGTGGCCCTGAATTAGAAAACTTTTAATGTAATTCCATAAGATAATAAAAACCAGAGGCTACTGTTAGGATCAAAAGAGTCCTAGGCAGAGAGGTGCAACAACTTAATTGTGTCCACTGAAAGTCATATCACTCTCTGAGGTGTTTTCCTACCAATGGATAAAAATAATACTTCTACATGAAATAATTTTTGCACCTAATAAAGGGCTAACATTTTAAATGCTTGGTTTTTAAAATTGTTATTAAGCTGTTTTTTAACTGAAAATCTTTTGACTTTCAGTTTTTTCCCCGAGGCTTTGAATGTCGCTATGCAGTTAATGAGTGTGATATTACAGAAATCTGTACTGGTGACTCTGGCCAGGTAATGACATAATGTATTTTGAGTATGTTCCATATTGATTTAACAGTGAGCTGATCTCTCTCCCTCTGTCTTGCGTAACAATACTAGACTTATTTCAGCTAGGACCAAAATATGATTTTGAGAGGGGGTGGAGAAAACTAACATTCTATGCCTACAACCTAGGCTGTACTGATGTACATATTCCCAAATTCAGATTTAGGTTTAGGATCCACATGTTACCTTTAATGCTTGGGATTACAAATCCTTGTGCAAGGAACTCTTCTCATAAGGCAATTCCAAGTGCAGAAGGGGGAGTTTTTGCCTTTTCTCTTTTCTGCCCCCCTCCCCCGGCTCTAGAAAGTTGTGGCCATAAGGGTTGCAGGAGGAAGCAGGAATAAGCAAAAATTGGTACTGTCCCCATTTCCACCAGTGCGGGCCTTTTGTGAGTAGAAAGAATCCTTCCATTTGTGGAAGAGCAATTTGGGATCTGAGCTTTTGCTCAGATTGTTAATTTCAATGTGTATATATAATAAGCTCCCTATTCAAGAAAGCTTTAAGACAGTTGGGGTATTCTTCTATTTAATATGCATACTCTTTGAATAAACACGATTATTATATGGAGAAAGGGATGCTTTGGTGATATTTCAGTGCTTCACACATGTCACATCAGGCAATGTTTTATAAGAAGTGTTCCTTTTTCAATGAAAGATAAGAATTCATTTTGGTATTATATTTGTAGTTTTATTGGTGATGCTCACATTCGACATAATTAAGCAATTTTAAAATGGACATCTCTTCAAGGAATTTAATCAAATTAAGTTATCAGCTAAATACAGGAACCATTATATACTTACCTGTCTACATATCTACCTATCATTTTTACATGACCATCATTCAGATATGCTGTCTGGATGGTTTAAGGGAATAAAATATGATTAAAATGTAGTAAAATGTGACTTAATTATAAAGACTCTTTCTAACAAAATAAAACATAAGACAAAGTCCTCAGATATCAAACAAAATGCATAATTATTTAATAGGGCTGGGTTACACTGAAAAAGTGATCAAAGAGTACCAGCAGGTGCCTTTTTAAATAGGGTCTTCCATAGAGTGACATCTGCAAGAGGGATCATTGCTAATAACTGCCTATATAATTACATTTGGTAATAGCCTACAGAAAGGACTTCCAAGATGATCTTAAGTAAGCTCCAGGTAAGTATTTATGCAGAAGTCCTAAACTGGCTGTTGATCTTTGGAACACTGGAATAATTTGATCAAAATACGCAGTTCCAATTAGTAATTTTACAACTCTATTTTAGAACAACAGCAGTTCCTGGGACAGTTCTAAAGGCAGACCTATATAAAATAGTCATAGTAGCCTAAATAGAAGGCAGTTACCAAAGCCAAGCTCTCTCCAAGATATATTTATAGCTGATATACCATCTAAAACTGATAAAAAATAATTAAAGCCATGGGTACCTAATAATAGCTACACAAGCACTTTCAGATCAACAAACTGTCAGGTTATGAATCTGTCTTTGTATTGTCCACTGCAGAAAGGTTTAACACTGCTTGGTGATAAACCTCCTATTATAGGACTTCAGAACTATGAAGGCATTACTGTGACCAAGCTCAGTTGAGAATATCTGTACCTCACCTGCATTTGATAAAAAAATGAGCTGGGTATCATCTGCATTTTAGATAACCGTCCACCCATATCTCTAAACAATCGCCACCCAGCAAAACCCTATGAGAACAGAAAGCGCAAGTAAATTCTAAGGAATGATTCCAAGCTTTTTAAAGTAAAGGAATACTTTGCCTTTCAGTGCCCATCAAATCTTCATAAACAAGATGGATTTGCTTGTGATTCAAATCAGGTAAGTTAAAATTGAGTCGGCACGAGTGTAGCCTATTGTCAGGTACAGTATTTTTGGAAGTTGCAGTACTCTCAATTTCACTTACAGGATGTCACTCAAGGATGTACACATGGGTTATCTGAGCAGGCTGGATGGCTATTAAGGAAGGGATTTTTTTCAAACTGTATCAGTTGTGCAAGGCTGAATAAACAATTGTTCAGACTTGTACATTTTTTGAAAGCAGCAATTTCAGTTAAAAAGGGGGGGGGGATATGCAGCGGCTGGAGCCTTAAACTGCAGTGCCATCAATCACCCAAAATGTCGTCTTCCTAGCACCTCGTTCCTCTCCCACAGCTGTGAGGTAGATGCCTCATGCTCACCTTATGAATACAGTTAATGCCTGTTTATTACTGCCACTGTTGTACACCACTGTCAGAAAGGCTTCAGCACAGATTCTGCTTAAGTTGTTAAAACTTTTTACAGGGTTTATTTCTCCTGCTTGCTTGATAGGCAATACTGTTCTTTGAATGTTATTTACTTTTTTGTTTTGATGATTATGCTGTTTTAATTGTTATTTGGCTGTTAGCTACTTGAAGCTTTAAAACACTTTCTTTAAATACAGGAACTATTTAAGTAAATGGTTATGCAAATTTCACGACTCTAATTTACTCTTGTCATTTCCTGGTCTAATTATTCTATCCAATATAAGATTCACTGGACACTGCATGAATTATTTCTTCTCAGCAGTTACTAGGATTACATTCTAATCTCTATTTGATATCTTCTGAGTTTACTTTATTATACTTGGACCTCTATTCCACAAGTTTATCTTCTTTCAAATTCTGCTTTGCAACTTAGGATCTATAGATTCAGGCTTGAGTTCACAGATTCTAATGTCTTCTTTAATAAAAAGGAAACTCTCAAATCTCCTATCTCATGGAAGCAAAATATAAAATTACATTCATATTTTATTAGCTTAGTGAAAAGAAAACGAAGCTTTCCTAACTACCTTGAAAGCAAAGCCAAACAATATTATTAGAGAAAATGTTTGCTCCTTGCTAGTAAAAGGGGCAAAACTCATGGCAATGTCTGACTTTTTATGGAGAAAGAGGAATGGTACAATTCTGACTACAATTTGTTTTTATATAGGGACGTTGCTACAATGGAGAGTGTAAGACAAGGGATAATCAGTGCAGATACATCTGGGGGAATAGTAAGTTAATTTATTCATAAATATTTCTTAGAATGCCCTATCAGCTTTTCACTTTAGGATTGTACTGTGACTGAAGTAAAAGATAATGCTGTATAAAAATAATTTGTATAGGCCTTTAAAACGCTTTTATTTGGAATTTATATGTGCAGTCTTAATACGAATTCTTTTAACTTTTTAAATGTATTTTTTTTAAAAGCATTTATGTTGTCCTGTATTGTCTCTGAGTGTTCCGGCATTTTGGGGAACAGGCACTTCCCCCAGAAATCAACCAGGGTGAAATTACATTGATCCTCTTGGTGAAGAGGGATTATCCTCCCCTCCCTAAATCAAGTTGGGTAGATATTGATATAACAAAGTTTTAGCTGAAATTTGTAAAGTTTATCCATGCTTAACACAAAAGAAAATGAATTATTTCTATGATATTAGAAATAATCGTAAGCTCAGTATTGGCTGTACCATGTTTGAAAACAGGGGTGGGCCAATCTGAATGCAGAACTGTGTTGCCCTGCTACAAATCCTCCACAAATCTAGATCAGAGTTTTGACAGAGAGGATTAAATCTCTTCTCCCTCATATAGTATTCCCAATAAGTCCTCTCTTAGTTGCTAATAATAAAAATAATAGCAAACACACAACATTTACTGAGATTTCTGGTCCTTGACAAAAAGTAGCATCTCCCAGACTTCCTGATTTTAGTATGAAAATATTGCCTTCTTTTTTGTTTTTCTGCCATCTTGTTCTTAGTAGTCAATATTCAGTTTTTTATACATATGAGTCAGAAATCTTATATCCCAGACACAAGCATTAAATTTTTAATGCACATGGAAAATTTTGGGGACATTCACTTTTTTTTTTTTAAAGGTAAATGATATAATACATTGTTACTGTTATTATTACTAATAATATCTGAGTTTTTGTTTTTATTTTATTTAAATGTACAGTGAACAGTAAAACACTGAAAATAAAAACAAACAAAAAGAATAGGAAAAGAAAACAAATTGCACAAAAGGGAAAACAAAAAAAATCCCACATAATTTGAAGAATATAGAAAATGCATTGTAATCTTAAAGAGAGACAGGCAACGTTTTAAGCATCCCTAATTCTCTTCTATTGGTACCTATTCAAGTATGTCTATAGCTAATTCTAGTAGAATTATTTGTGATGTAACTAAACATTGGGACCAAATGTGAATAAAACAATCTTGAGTATTAATGGAAGTTACATTATTTTGGCTGGTGTGGGTCTTCCGGGCTGTGTGGCCATGTTCTTGAAGTTTTGTTTCCTAACGTTTCACCAGCACCTGTGACCGGCATCTTCAGAGTGCAGGAGCACAGACAGGAGTTCTCTCTGCTCCTGTCTGTGCTCCTGCACTCTGTCTGTGCTCCTGCACTCTGAAGATGCTGGTCACAGGTGCTGGCGAAACGTTAGGAAACAAAACTTCAAGACCACGGCCACACAGCCCGGAAGACCCACACCAGCCATCGTATGCCGGCCGTGAAAGCCTTCGACATTACATTATTTTCTTCCACAGAGGCTTCAGGGTCTCATAAACACTGTTATGAGAAGCTTAACACAGAAGGTACACAGAAGGGAAATTGTGGAAAAGATGGAGACAAATGGATTTCTTGCCACAAACAGTAAGTTTGAGAATGCTGGATTCAATTGTTCTTAAACTGACTTGCTTGGCATAAAAAATACAGGGGCAGAATTTCCCACTTCACTACAGCCACCTCTGCTTCCCACAGGAACTTCCCTTTCCCTAGAGGCAAGTTTTCTAATTTTTCAAAATAATCTTTCTCTTCTCATTCTACAAAATAGCTTGTTAATGTATCTTGGCTTTGTTTTACAGTGATGTGTTCTGTGGATTATTGCTTTGTGCAAATCTTGATGGGGTTCCACGAATCGGTCACCTTCAGGGAGAAATTATTCCAACTTCTTTTTTCCACCAAGGTGTTGTAGTGAACTGCAGGTGTGTAAAATCTGATTCAGTGTGTAAGACTGGCTTTTTCAGTTTACATAAAATTTATATAAAAACTTAAAGCACGTTTGGAAGGGTTGTTTCTCAATAAATAAGGCTAAAACTACATTTGATAAATTCTAGATGATTTTAATTTTCACAATTTTTTCATTGTACTGGTATCTGAAATTATTCTATTGCTTCTTTGAGATAATTTGAATTTTATTACTGATTTCAGTGTTGCCAAATTTCTTTAATTTGAATATGTTTCATATTTGGACAAACAGAATTGTCCAAAACAGCAAACATCCATGAATATAAATAGGGTGGAAAAAAAATCATGTTATTATTTTAGTGCCTGGTGCTTACTTGGATTTTCAGGTTATACATGTTATGAATATTTTACATTATTTATTTCAATGAAGTTTAATTATGCTAGTAACATTTTAAAACTTCTTCTTGTAGTTGTGCACATGTACTTTTAGATGATGAAACAGATTTAGGATATGTAGAAGATGGGACTCCATGTGGTCCTAATATGATGTGTATGGACCGAAGATGCCTATCTATTCAGTCTTTGAACATAAGCAGCTGTCCTATTGATGCTAATGGAAAAGTTTGTTCAGGACATGGGGTAAGTCCCAGGTCAGCAGGATATGTGACATATCTAGTTCATAGAAAAGAATTTTTTTCTAAGAAAAGAAAGTCATTTTTCTTACTGATAATCTATATGCATATCTCTGCACATGAAGACAGGAAGCAAAAATTCCTAAGGACTAATAAGATGTACGTACAAGAAATTGGCCTTTCATCTCAGGGTTTAACTTTCATTAACTTAGCCTTGCTTGGAGATTTTTTTTTCGTCTTCTACTATTTACTCCTGGAACAGAACAACATTGTTCTGGAAAGACATAAAATAGAAATATTGTACACAGCCATAATTAATAGAGTTACACGCAGCACCAAGTTTGGCAGACTTCTAAGGGAAGATTGCCATCAGCTGAAATACAGCTTTTTAGCTGGTAGGTATAATTCACCTCCCTCCCCTCTGTGGGGCGCAGACTGTGCCCTTTGGCTGAAACTGATATGAGACAACCCTAAAGGATCATGATGTTTCCTTAGTAGTGTGCGAACGGTGCAAATGAAGAGATCTTGCTATACTACTGTCTCCTTTTCCTTTCCTAGCTAGAATATTCCCAGCTCCAGGATGGCAGCCATTCTGGTCATTTTTACCAGTATCTAAAAGTATTGAACAAGTTGTGGGAACATTATATCAGTATTCATTCTATTTCTTGAGCCTGTGTCCAGGTATTTGTGAGATATCGTGAGCCATTGTGAGTCAGGCAGCATACAAGTTTGAATTGTTGTTGTTTTTTTATATATTAAATTATTTTTGTTTCTTATGTGATTATCTAAACGGTTAATAGGTTAACTCTTGACTGAAAGCAGCATCAAAATGTTTCCTTTTCTGATATGTCAGAATGTTTTTTCCTAAAATAACATGTCTTTTTGCCTATGAAAATACACAATGGTTCTTCAATCTGTGTATAGGCAGTCAAAAATACACAAGCCATGGAACAATTTTATTTACCTTTTTTCAGCTGCGATCACAGAAAACATTGAGATTCTTTTTTGTTCCAGAATGTAATCCAAGCATTTTTATTTGTGAGTCATTAACAGCTCATTGCCTTGTATTTCTACGCTAACTGGGAAACCACATACAGATGCGAGTACTTCTGAAGGAACCCCTAGGCAGGTCAGATTCTCCTGTGATGATGAGATCTCTTTGTACGTCTGACTGCATGTGGCCAAAGACATCAAATAGAAGCCCTTATTCTACTTAATCTCCTCCAAGGTGCTCTTTTCATGATACGCTAATACATACCAACATTTCTTTTAGGTGTGCAGTAATGAAGCCACCTGCATTTGTAACACTACTTGGGCAGGAACAGATTGTAGCATGTTTGATCCTAGAAGGAAAGATGACTCAGAGAAACCAAGCGGACCAAAGGGTTTGTGTGATTTCAGTTCCTTTTTCCACATATAATTATACTGTTAACAGGAACATTTGTATCAAAGCATTTGAAAACGATTAAATCATTAATGTATATTTTATTTCGTGGTACATAAGTTTTTATCTGTATTGTTCATGAGGTATTTCACTGACATGAAAATATTTTATTTTGGGTTTTTTTTTATTTTTCTAAAATACAGGAAATATATTTTGTTATAACTAATCCCAATAATAATTTTACCTGTCAGTCTAACAAAATGCCTAACATTTTAAATGTGTGTATGTGTATGTTTATATCATCATAAAGATTAAATTCTTACATTTTAATGCCTAAAACCCTTTATTAAAATTACATATATATGGAAGTAATCCAATATTCTTGGAGACTCTCAGAGGTCATTTCTAGCACAGTCTTCTGTGTACAGACATCCTATTGAATTTAATTGGATTTGTTACTATGTAAATGTATATAGGAATTAAAGCCTTAAATCATTTATCACTAACCTAACAAAATGAAAGTGACAGAATATTAATATATTACTGATCTTTTATTTTTGCAAACTTAATAGATTTTTGTCTAACTTCTGCATGACTATTGATTTAAATGTTCTGAATGCAAAAAAGCCTCTTTGAACCCACTATAGGATCTCAAATGTACACTAATAAAAATAGTATATAATTCAATAAATTGAGTATAAATACTCAAATATGACTGAGTATCACTTTGCATTTTTAAAGCAGGCATCATTTGGAAATTTGAATGATTTTGAATTTTATTAATGAATTTTCATGCCCATTCTTACCATCTAAGATGTTAGAATCCATTTAATTCAACCATAAATCCATAAATTGGGGGGTTGGGGGAATAGTGGCTATTAGAATACAGTCTACTGATAGTGGGTTACTTTCTGAATGGCATGAAATTCTGGATTCACCATTATTCAGAAATTAATTCTGATAGATATACTGCATGTATGGAGTTACAGAGCATTCAATTTATATAGTTTTTAATTTACCTTAACAAAAGAATGGAATGTTAGATTGTAAAAATATGAAAATTTCAAGAGGAGTAAAGCTAAAGTAGGTGATAGAAATTCATTAAATTCATGTAAAAGTGATCAGATGTTCATAAATGGTGACAGGAGAGGACCAGAGAACCCATGGAACTGGCACTAGAAACTGGTACAACGATGTTTTAAGGATCTTCCAGTACTGTGCCATTTTATAACAAAAAGAAAGCCTTAGTGGAATCTTTCTCTCTCTCTCGCCAGCCTTAGCCTTTCCCTAAATAGAAGCTGCAGTAATAAAAGATACATACTCCATGTAATAAAAGTGCCACTTAAGATGTGATGATCTCAGGGACTCTAATTTCTAGTGAGAGAAGGATTTCTCTCTGGAAGGAGTTCATTCCTCAAGATATAAAATTCACTGAGAATCAAGTATCAGAAAATTTGTCCTGCTGTGACATGTTTTGATGATCCTTTCTTATTTCTAAAATAACAAAAAATGCTTTGTGGAAAAAAAAAAAAGAATTCTAATGAGTCTGAGGGAAAATCTGATTTGGAAAATCTTTTGGAACTCTTGGATAAACCCAGACTTGGTAAAGATATGGAATTGTAGAGTAGGAGACAATGGGAGCAAATGGGAACAAGATAGTATTTCAAGAACATTAAAGCCAGTTTCCAAAGAAGAGATTTGTATAATAGAAATGAAAGACAGCCATGTCTTTGCCTCCCAGTTTTCCAGTTCCTAGTTTTAAAATAGTATAGTGCATTTCTCTTACAAAATGCAAATTATAATTTGAATTTGGAAAATAAAATTCTGCCTACACAACCATGCTTTTCCATCCATATCTAGCAGCATATTCATAAGGGAGATTGTGACCCTAGCCCTGGTGATGGGCCATACTCTAAAGATAATTTTAATCTTTAAAAATCTGCAGTATTTTAGAATGTTCATTAATTTGCTTTCATTTTTTATCTAACCAATCAGTAGCTATTTTAAAAACTTTCATAAACAACAATATTTTCAGTGTTATACTAAAAGCTTTCCTAGAAAAAGGTTTTTCCTATGCACTGTAACTGTAACATTCTGAAAATGTAAAAGTATTTCAGCTGTGGATTTCAGAAGACTGCTGTGTTTATGTAAAGCAATAGTTATGAGATTTTGGTAAAAATTGAAAAGTTGAAAATCTTCATACTATGCAAGAGTACCTATTATAACAAACATTATGCAAACCATCCTGTTATTTTAAGAGAACTAATTTGCTTTTACTGCTTTAGTCCTTAGCCTTTTTATATATTTCAGGTTCTAAAATTAGAGTCAGAGATAAACTTGGAAATATATTATTAACAGCTAGAACTGCAAGAGATTATCGTACAATCAATATTTAAAAACTTTTCCCAATAAAATAATTTCCAGGCAGATAAGATAATAAATTTCATTGTGAATTTGAAGCTAGAGAGCTATTGGGAAGTTAAAACACAATTTGGTCTTTATTTAGTAAAATACCGTAAGTGACCCAGAGAGACCTCAGTGGAAGATATTCTAGCATTGGCGAAGTTCTGTGAGAGCTAGAAGAAGACATTATTCGACACTCTGGCAAGAGATTAGGTAGTACTGCACATCTTGTACTTTGCAGAGACAGAAGCACATTCCTCAGATCACTTTTCTTTTCTCGAGCAAGGATATTCCACACAGTCAAAACCAAAATCCTTCAGAAGGATACTTTTGAACCTAATCTCCGAAAGATGTTCTAATCCCATAAAAATTTGGGAAGATCCCCATATGAATGTTGATATGTTATTATATTATATCCCATTTTTCCTCTTGAATTCAAATTGCTTTTGATTCTTACTGAGTATAGCCTATCTTTCAAATTAACTTTTACAAAGTTAATGATATGATGCCATAATATAAAGAAAAATAATTCCAACTTGCAAACCAACAACCTTTAATATTCTGGTTGATGGATTGGTGTATTTCCCTTTCCTTTCTGTAATCCCAGGGTAGTTGGAATATACCAACTGGTTATCATCTTCGCGTGATATTCTTTCATGGAGAGAGAGGAGCAATCTCCAAGATGTATATTTTAAATCAACATGGATTTCAAATAGATACTATCTCTATTTCTTGCTTTTTGGAAGGAAATCCTCGAGGATTTCACTTTAAGTGCAAAATGTAAGCTAGATTGTTACACTTACTTAGAAACTGGAAAGGACATCCATTTATATTTGCAGTTAAAATTTTAGTCATTAGAAACAGCTGAAGCCTATTGCACTTATGTGTTTCTGATTGGGAAGGACAGTCCAGTACTATGGAAACTGCCAGTTCTAGTTGTGAAGAATAAGGACAGATTCAAGTGATACCAGCATAAATGAATTTTATGTTGAGCACGATACATTAATAGATTGCAACAAAAGATTTATGTCCCATCGTTAATAAATGTATTGGTGCATAACCATCAGTGGGGAACCCACTTAACTTGATGCATGAAGTGGTAAGTTTGTGAGCAGGCAGCCACCTGGGGCCCTCTGTTTCTTGCCCAGCCAAGCTATTGATGAACAATTTGCATGATGTTGACTAGGAACTGCTTCATGTGCTGGTGGAAAGCTGGAGGAATCCTCCTACAGAACCATTTGCAATAGTGGCAGATAGCTCAGAGTCTGCATAGATTCATACCCATGGATTTTTTTTCTCTGTTTTTCCTATAGTTTCTACATTGCTATATAGCCTGGAATGATTTGGATAACATTTTTCACATTATGCTTTTAAAAATCTTAAATATTAGTCACATTTAGGCAGTGTTTTTAAAACTTTGTAAAGACCATAATCAAGCTTTTCTTGGCTGTTTGGCTCATTGGTCATAATGCAATAATTATTTCCATTAGTACACAAGAGTGTTGTTATTTGGTTGTAGGATATGTGTTTTTTAAACAGTCTGTATTCCCTAGATGTGGAGTGCATCCCTTTATGGGCATTGATGTATTTACGGAACAGTATTAGTTGACAGTTGAACAAAATGTCCTTTCTTTCCTCTCCTGGGATCGTCCTTGGAGTATGTGTACCAGTCATTATTTTCAACAGGAAGCTGATGCATATTTTCTATATAAAGCTAGCCATTTGGTAAGGCCCTGAAAAAGGAGAATTATAGTTGGTTACGTAAAGAGAAGAGAAGCACCATTTAAATGGACCATCTCCTACAGTGCATGCAGCTGTAAAGGAGCTGCAAAACTGCAGTTAATCCAGGCCTATCATCTTCCTTGCTACAGCTTCACCCATAGATAATATGCATGAGTTACAAAACATTGATAAATTTTTAAAATAAATTACAGTTAAAATAGATATGCTGAATTATTTCTAGAACTGCTAAAATGAATTATCTATAAATGAATTACAGAAAATGGTATATCATTTTGAATGCCATATAATTTTTCTTTTCTGATTGCTATGTATGCAATGACTTTCTTTTTAAAAGATCTTCCCTCTTCCCTCTATACAGTGAGCATGGCCACTAACAGGCTTATAGATGCAGTGGCAGGGACCATTCTGGCACTGGGGGTGATATTTGGAGGCACAGGGTGGGGAATAGAGTAAGCATATTTATTAGTTTCAGAGTTTTATGTTTGGTGCCTACTGTGTGAGGTAACTGTACGCATCTGATCCCTCTGTGTACTCCAACTAGCGCTGTGTTCCGTGGTGACTGTATTTGTCGTGTGATTTGAATGTCTGTGTCATGTGATATGCTCATGCAGTGTTTAACTCTCTCCTGTCTGGGATAATGTGGGGCATAAAACAATAGTTTGTGAGTTTTGTATCACCATAATTAATACAATTCAATGTTTATATATTTTCAGTGCTCTAAATTATAAACAAGGTTTCAAAAAATTATTACAGTTTTAAAAATTAGTGGAATAGACCACTTAGACTACTTGATATAATTTGGTTTACTGCCGGAAGCATTCAGAGGAATAGTAAGTAAACATATATAAATTAAATAATTAAAAGCTAGAATTTCCTGGGAACTGCGGTTCATTTAACTATTTTTTGTTTTTTGTTTTTCCCGGATTTTCAGTTGTCTAGACCAGTAACGTATGATTTTGTTGCACCTCAGTTGAGCAAGGGAGCTCTGCACATGGAAACAGTTTTCTTCACGTAGAGCCAGTGTGCGCATCTGGATGTGCGCTCCCAGCTGTGCTGGAGGCTCATGTAGGTTCCCTTGGCCAGGCTAGAGGCTATTTTGAGGATCATAGGGATCTTCCTCTGGGCTTATCTGTTGTTGTGTGTCACTAAAACAAGATCAGGGCCATTATGGATATTTACATTACATGAGATGAATTATTTTGAAATAGTTAGAATGGGTGTTGCTGACATACATATTGATGTGTCAACCATACATTTGGTTAAAAATAAGTGCAGTCATTTAGGAATTTAGTATTCTTTGTAGGAATATTACTAGAATTAGTTGTTCTTTTCATTTGGTTTCCTTTTAAATAATACATGCTCTTACATATTTTGCCTGCTGAGCTGTGTTTTTAAGGTCGACAAATTATTCTGTTATTTCTAGAATAGCAGATTTTTCAAACAGCTGCACATTTTCCATGACACTGGATCTATGTATCCATCCATCCTTCTGGAAATTTTGTCATATCTGGAACTCCAAGATTTAAAAACGGTATCATCATCATCGTCATCGTCGTCATCATCACCACCACCATTACCCTTATCATCTTAGATCCTCAGCTAAGTTAACTTCAGAGAGTTCATGAAAGCAACATACTTAATCCCTTTTCCCCACCACAGTCACACGTAATGTAGTAATAATAAGCAGGATAAAATTAAGAGGGAAAAAATGTTTCTCTCCGTCCTCCATCACCACATTCCTGCAATTGGCCTACAAACACACACAAGCAGACTTTGCCAGCTGGGAAGGCTTGAAACCAAATGACTCCACCTACTCTCAAAACATGCTGTCTGCTCAGTTGCTATCCTGCCTCTTTCCTTCTACCCGACGGTGGCATTTCTGATGCCGGGAAGACCAAGCTACCAAAGATGGCAGGGTCAGGAGCCTGTGGGAGTTTTCAACATTAGAGATTCTCTTCTAAAGCCAGAATGCACTTATCAGTCATAGAGGGGGAAATTTCAATTACCATATGGCTTTAGTGGTCACTGGTGGTTGTAGGGAGGAGGAGAGGACCTAACTTTCTTATTATGAATCATCTAAGCTTTTCTTAAAATCAAAATTGCTTTGTTGTTATTAGTAGTCATACCACCATAAATAATGACTGCTTACTATTTTTTTTTTTTTTGCATCAGTGAGTGATCTGCCTATACTTTAAGTACTGTTTTGTTTTAAGAAATTATGAATATGTGCATGCTGCAGAAAATTCATTATGAATCCAAAACTATTATAATTTTCAGTAAAACTTGAGTAACTAAGTAGCATTATATTTCTATCTAACAGCAGCTGAAACATAATTAAATGAGGAAACTATCATTCTTCATCAGGCTGGATGTTAAGATGCTGGTGGAGATTCTTTGTAATAGTCTGAAGTAAAGAAAAGTATGATAGCCCTTATTAGAGGAATTAATTTTTTATATTGCATTAGGCAGAATGTAATAGCAGAGGTGTTTTTACCTAGCAGTCATTTGGCAGATTAATTCTGTCATTGGCAAAGGGAATTAATTTGATTCATCCCACCACTGTTACAGGCATCCAGTTTGGATTATCGAATTTGCTATTCTCTAAATTGCCAAAAACAATCTTTTTATATTTGCATGTCACCATTTTCATAAGGAAAGATGTTTGCAAAAGTATATCTTGACTTCATTATTAGATATTCACCCTAGTGCAGCAAGGTTGACTCAAGTTAAGTTCTTCTGTGGGTAGATGGTCTAAAGATGACCTTCAAGCCAAGAAGTATACTACGCACAAAAAATAATTCACCTGCCTGCCAAGAAGGACCATGGGGAATTTCTCAAATTGTAAATACAAAGTGTTCTTAGTTTTGATAGCATTTGTTTGCAGGAAGGTTACTGTCAGGCACCCCATCTTTTCTGTCACTTACACTTAACAAAGCTGACTATCTCTAGGGTGAGGCAGGGAGGGAATAAAAAAAGATGAGCATGCTTCTAAGCATTAGGACTGAGACAAAATAAAGAATTGCTCTATCAATAATAACAATTTCCTATAGCACTTCAGCAAAATCCTGTTTTTTAAAATTTAAAACAGACCTTTTTTTAGATGTCCATATTAGTTTTTAACTCTGAATTTTTAGTAGCAGTAGCACATGCTCAAAATAATCTCTAGGGCTGTGTCTTGCTTTTAATGGCCTACACTGTGAATCTAAGCAGAAGGATTAAATCAGATTTATATCATTTTTTGTGATTGCAATTGAGAAGTAAAATAGTGACGGTGTTTATTGTTTTAAGGGTCAGCTTTGATGAAAATACTCAAGTACACAATGTTTTTACAATGTTACAAGAGATATTTATTTAGCTAACAAAAAAAAAATCTTTTTCAGTGTACATGGAATGTAAATAAAATTCTAAAGAATAGGACCCAGGACTAGTCATTTGAACTTCTATCACCCAGTTACAGGTTTTGGACTTATTTTCATGTACCAACATGGCTATTACTGCTTTTTAGTTGTTATTTTCAGTTATCTTTGGTAATTTCCCCCGGTTTTCTCCTGATGCTGCTTTTTTCGTTCGCTCTCCAAAATTCTTCCAAACTTCATCCAATAATTTAAAAAGTTAGTTCTCTACCAAGCAGAGAAATATACCATCTGACTTTTTTATTTAAAAACATTTGAATATTGCAACATTGTAAGGTATCTGTGGCATTATAAATGTTTAGGTAAGTTTAAACTGGAGTCCGGAGTTTCATTAGTAAGAAATATCTAGAGAAGCGTTAATTTGTATATGGAAGCATGATAGATAATTCATCTATTTTCAAACTTTTTTCTTCATATAGTTTCTAAATAACTTTGGCCCTTTTGAAAATGTTTCTTTCAAATAATTTAATAGCACACTTATTTTAAATTGTTTTACTACATTTCCCTGGATGTGAACTAATTAAGTGGTTGGTTCTGATTTCTTTCTTCCCGTCATCCTTTGTCACAGGTCCTAGCGCCACCAATCTTATAATAGGTTCCATCGCTGGTGCCATCCTGGTAGCAGCTATTGTCCTTGGGGGGACAGGATGGGGCTTTAAGTAAGCAATGCCGCATGTCTTTTTTTCAGTGGCTATAGCACTTCTTCCTCCTGCTTACATCACTAGATTTTGAGTTCCTGCTACAAGATCTCTGGTAATGGTTTACTTAAACAAATCCATATTTTGTGAAAGGCCAAACAAATCTTTTTAAGAAATCTCAGAAATGCCACCAGGGTGCAAAATTGTAAACTAGAGAATCTAAAAGAGTCGCCCAATATGGTCTAAAAGGGTTTTTTGTATTTGTATTTGTATTTGTAATAGGGCAAATACCATCTGACTCATTGTGTAGTATTAGAGATCTTCAACTTAAGGAAGCTTGAGAAACTGCTGTGGGCATGACCAGTGCAGAATTGCTGCCCTAAAAAGAGTGGAAACTTACAAAATGCCACCTGAGGGCCTGAGTAGGGCCCAAAAAGCCTGAATGCAAAACAATTCAATTCCCAGATGTCAAAACTAATATTACATTCCAAGAGCACAACAAAGAATTCATTTTGCAGAAGGAAAACTGATGAGAATGAAATGAAAGCACATAACTCACCTAAGAAACTAAGCACAAGAAATTTGAACCAAATCCCAAGTATCAAACTATTTTTTTCATTTTGGGAGGGCATAGTGTAAGGCAAGCAATAATACTGAGAAACAACCCACCTCTTGGCAGAGACCCCAACCCTAACTGTAAAATCTGTCACATACACACTCTCACACTCACTTCATAACCTTATCTATCCCTCTGCAACTTGACTGGAACTCTTTTGCAATGAGTTGTTTCAAGTTGCACTTCCAGTTTAAATATTTTAAGGATAAGTTGATTTTATAGCTGATGCCTCTATACAACACTTTTGACAGTTTTATCTCTGTATTCCTAAAAGTAAATGTATAGTGATTTTGGCTCTTTGAACTGGAAGTGGATACATGTAGAATTTTGAAAAAATATAACAAAATGGCAGCCATGGTAGATATGGCCCATCATAAAATGCAATAATAAAAAAAGACAAACTGGTCAGTGCAAGTGAATTTCCCAAAAATCTGAATCTGAGACCAAGAAGGAAATGTAAACACTAAAATGCTCATTGAACTAAATGTTTTCTTCTGCAAAAATAAGACAAAAATACACATTGCAGTCACAGGAAGAAATGATCGTAAGTTCAGCAGTGTGCATGGATGTCTCATTTTTTATCCCTAAGCTAGGCAATGAAGGTGACAGAAATCTAGGACTGTTGTATCTTCATATAAAATATTACACACATATATATATACATACAGAGAGAACATACATGTTTTTCTACTAATAGGGTGGTCCTTAAGACTTCCTTCTATGACAGAATGCTTAATGAAAATGATTCTGTAAAAGCTTAATAGTAAAAGAATGGCTCCGGTGCAATTTTCCTGTGTACAAATTAGTAAATAGGAAACCTACATCCACTAATCATGTGGAAACAGCTTTCTCAATCTATATACACCGAGTTGGGGCATCGTGTGTGTGTGTAAAAAAAAGTCAAGATGGCAACACACCTCAAAAATTCTATTGCACAGTTGCAGCTGTTATCTTGATTTGTTTTATCTCCCCCTACCCCATGGACATCCCTACACACAGCACCTTAGGAGAGGTTTTTTTGTTATTAGGGGCTGACAGAATGTATCATGGGGAAGATAGAAGGAAGTACTTCCCTTTTTATATCAATTGACATAAATTATATGGCTAAAATATGGTATTATATTTTATTTCTTATACAGAGAACTAAACAACACAGATCTTACTAAACTTTTATTTAGTATAGTTATGAAACATACTTAATAATAAAATGTCATGCTGTTTTAATTCTGTTCAGATCATTGAGATGATACTTTACTTTTTAATGTCATGAAAAGGGGCAAGGTTCCACTCACATTCAGAGGGAATTGAGGCAAGGACATCAGTCCACTTCCCTTCACATTATTCTCCACACATAGGAAGCAAATGTTTGTAGTGAGAGACTTCCATCTATGAAGGTTTCCCCTGTGAGGCCTCTGGAAAAATCAATATCCTCAGTCATGAAGAGAGGCTCTAATACAGAACTTTGCCTTCTAGGCTTGGAACACAATGAGAAGGAAGTGGACGTGTGCATTCATCCCTGCTACCATAAGTAGAATTTCATAGTGATTCATATCAGCTGAAAAAGGCTGATGTGAGTTGAAATTCCTTGCTATTAGGTCTGTAGCACAAGCGATAGCCTAATTAATTTCCTTTATAAGTTGTGCACAAGAAACTGCTACCAAAATCAATACTGTAAGCACTAATTATTCAAACTCTAATATCAGGTATGGAAATTCCTTCTGAAGTGAATAGTACCCATATCATTCAATCTATTTACAGGACCCATTTTACAAAATAATGAAAACAAAACAATTTTCTATGTAGGAGATGGGAAACTGGTCTTTCAGATGTTCTTGAGCTACAAATCTCAGTATCCTCCACTATTGGCCATCCTGCTTGGAGTTACTAGGCGTGGTAGTTATTGATTTGATTCACACAGTCTTGTTTAATCCATAGTTTCTTGGAAAATCTGAAATAGTTGGATTCATGCAATGTGCTAAGTCACAAACTAGTGATATTCCCTTTTAGGATCTCAAGATTATGTCACCAAAATTAAGTAAGAAGTTGGCCAAGTTTTAGGAGCACAAGTTTTTGTTTTTGCTTTTTACAAAATTAAGCATCTGACTAGGAAGAGGAGTGGAAGAAAGAACTGCAAAACTTGTAGTTTTTCAGGCTGAAATGTCTAAGAAAAATACTTCCCTGCCTAGACCATCCTAAATGGATCTCTATATATGACTTATCTTGCACTCTAATGGCTCCACTCAAATAATACTTTGCATCGTGTGTGGCATTTACATATGTGTGATATGCAATAATATGATTTGATATCTCTGTATGGACAGCCATTCAGAGTAAACATCTCAATGGTTCTCTTATTTTTTTTTATAGGAAACTATTTTATTCTGTAGCAGAACCTCAAATATGATGGCCTCGCCTAGCTCTCAGCTTGAAGTGCATGTTTCTTTGGGGTAAAGCTGGAAAAAAAGGGTAGATTTTCTTACTAGAGTCTAGATAGGTCTCCTCATATTTTGCTGCTTCATATAGTATGTATGAGAGGCTTAAGAGAGCTTAGAATATTTATATTATCTGCTAATATTATTACTGTATGCAACAAAGTTCAATCCTATAGTTTAAGATTATATTTTAAGTTTAAAAAGGCAAAAAATAAGGGTCTTCAAATGTCAAGTGTAAAGCATACCTAAGGAATAATTCTACAGAAACAGCTAAATATTTTAGAGTGACATCATAATGCCTATCTGAGAATGTTCTTTTCTGAGCATTCTTAGTTTGGATCTAGACTAAAACCCTTCCCCCAACCAGACTTTTCTGTCCCCTTATCCTCACTGTGTCCTCTGAGGGTCAGAGGACCCTTCCAATTTGTGAAGAAACATCAAGCCCTGCAGTGAGAGGGGAAATGGATGAGATTTCCATGAAGGCAAAGAGTAGCTTTAGGGGGAAGAAGAGGGGGAAGGATAATCCCTAATAAGTGATGTGACTTTCTATTCATGCAAGTCTGGATCCAACTCATTATGTTCCAATTTTTTAAAAAAAATATTTTGATACTGTATTGTCTATTTAAAATTCTTTTTAGTATTTATGTGATAGTTTTTGACTTTCTTCAGAACCATGAAAAGTTGAATTTAAATAATTTTGGGGTAAACATTTTGTTACATTCCTCAATGAAGATACTAGATTTCTATGTGATCTGGTCTATCTCAAGAAAAGTAATATGAATACTTATTTTCACAAATCTTGTGAAAGCTACATGCATGACTAAACCTAATATTTGGTTAGAACCAGCATTATGATGGAGAATAAAACAGAATTAGTGTTGTTATATGGGGCTGCTCAGCTCTAGATTAAAATTTATCTTTTCCCCCTTTTTTGTATCCAAACTTCTTGTGTGTGTCCATAAACACTACGAAATATGTACCCCTGATTTAAAAGAGTTTTAATTAAAATATATAATTCACAGTATGCATTATTATTATAGTGATGCTGTGCATGATGGAACTGATACATTTTTTTAGCCATTTATTTCTTATAGGGTACAGAGGCAAATGGATAGTGGATGGATGTCATAAAGCAAGTGTTTTATGTTTCTTTAGAGTTTATGGCATGGCTGGAATGAAATTAAGTATTTTCTTGTCTAGCATAAAAAAAGGAATTGCCTACTGTTAGGTAGGGCTGCAAGATCTGTTTTTGCATTACGGTACATAGTTTCCCCATGCCAGAGACAGCCAATTTCATGTTATTCTTCCCAGGCTATTACCAAGGAACTAGAATGATATGTTGTCATTTTTTTTTTCTATTCACAGTTTAATCTTTTTAGTCCTTCTTCTGAAACTTTTCCCCATGATTAAAAGGAAGCTGATAAATAACCAGTTTCTGTCTAGATAAGTAAGGCATAGTTACATCTTCTGTCTTCAATTTGCTGAATTCACACTATTTTATGTGTATGACCATATTTCTTTTCTACTTAATTTCTTTTGAATAATATATTTATCTGAAGTGATACTACACTTGGTCTTAGCCAAAAGGCTGAGAAACGATTATTTGAAAGGAAAACTAGAATTTTCCCTAGGATTATTCCCTAGGATTTTCCCCACCAATAATTTAAAATAGGAGGTTCATCTTTGATTAAGAATATAGTACATTTTTTGGTTTAATTCTCCTTAAACAAAACAATTTTCTCCTATTTGCCTTTAGAATTCTGGACTATTCTAGACAAAGTCCAAAAGGTGAAAAGTAGAGCTTGTTGTATGAACACCACAGCTCATTGATAAACAAGAGAAGAGCAGCATATGAGCTGGAGGCTGCACATAGCCCAGAGCCACCAGAAATTTCACCCCTGAATTTCAGCAGATAACCAAAGAGAAGCAGGTAGAAAAAAAGATTATAAGGTGTTTATGCCTTCCTTAACACCAGAAGTAAAGCCAAAACAAAACAAAGGTCCAGCAACCTCCCCTCCTACAAATCCCACCCTTGTCCACTTTGGTGACCTAATTGCTTCACTAATCAATTTCTGTAGACCTAAATTATAACATTTTTGAAAGAAACAAGGCCACCAGAAGTTCTCTCCCCATCCTGCATTCAAGCCATATAGCAACCAGTTTTGAAGCTATTCCACAATGCAAGTGGCAGTCTCCTTTTGGGAATTCCTGATCTTTTTCTAGCTTTCAGCCTTACAGTCCTTCAGCATGTTGAAGAGATGGTTGTTTGGTGATTGGTGATTTCCCTGCTGTGGGGATAGAACCAGTTATATGTGTCATCAGGACTATTGGCTCATGAAGTGTACTGTCTTTGGGGAGAGCATGGATTGGAGCTATGCAAAAGGATGGCAAAGACTCGCCAAGCTCTCCAATCAGGGTTCCTTATGGCTTCTCCACTTGTGATGAATAACAGTTCAACACAGCTTTATTCACATCACATTGGACTATGAAACTTTAGGAGACCACTGAAGAACTTTGGGGTTCGAGTGGTGTTACCATCACCATTCTCAGAGCATTGGAATCCTCAAGCCTTTCTTTGATGAGTGGCATCTGCATCGGCCTATGACACTGTGGGACTTCTGTAGGACTTAGAAAATGGAACAGATTAATGTTTAGGTCAGTTCCTGTTCCAGAAGAAATACCGCAAGGGTCGTTTTGTGGCATTATCTCTGGAGCTCTGGATAACAACTTCCTGTTGGCAGACTCTCCCTTTTTGCCCTAGCTCCTGGGATTTCCACTTCTTTCCTCTCTGTTCTTCAGAAAAGCTTGGAGGGGCTGCTTCATCTGCTGTGAAATAAAATGTGGCAAGGAAACAATCACTGTTGGGGTGAGACATTGCCTGGAGTGCTAGTTTTCTTGTTCCCCCATTATGCAGCTGATGGCCATTCTTTCTTTCCTTTCCTAATTCACAAGCTCCAGGTAGCAACCATGGTGACTCTCACACAGCAGCATAATGATACTGCAGGGAAGATCTGTGACATAAAACACTTTCTAACTCTGAAGAGCATTTGCATCATCTCTACCATAGGCATTCTTCACCTTCTTCATGGAGGGGTTGTTTTTCCATTATTGATCTCAAAGATGTATATTTTCATATCTTGATCTGGTCCAAGTATGTTTTGTATTTCACTCCCAGTTTCAACTTCTGCCCTTTTTGTGTTCATGAAATGTTTATCAGATTGTGCCTTTGAAACCACATGTTATAAGATTATTCTAATAAGGTCAGTACAGCAAAATTCCCTAGCAAGACATCCTAAGTGAGCATAGCCTTAGTAGATTACTTCTTACAAACATTTCTTAATTAGTTGTAATAAGATGGAAATAAAAATAGATTTATGAAGGCTGAATTCACATTAATAAAATATCCAAGAATGTTTAAAAAATTGCTGGTCATGTGCAAATTTCAGTTGTGGGTTAGTATAGTTATATTGTTCTTACATTGATCAAGTGTAAGCTGTACAGCTATTAAAAATGAGGATCATAATTTTTGTATATATTTTATCAGGTCTGGACACATGTAGTACATTTCTCTTCTTCCAACATGCACAGCCTTGTTTAGCCCTTTTCCTAATTGGGGAGAAGGGATTTTATTTTCTAGGAGACCAGTTATAAACTATTTAAAAGACTGCTAGATAAGATGGATGATATTGGGCTTTTCAGTAGAGGTGGCAGGAATAATGGCTTAAAAAGTAAAGACGCCAACATGAACATAGAGATATAAACTCATGTTAATAATATACTGTTTTTTATTGTTATTATTTCTCAGAGGGGGATTTTATCATAGCAGTTGATGTGGTTGAACTAGGCTACAACCCTATGCATACTTACTTGAGAAAAAAGTCTTTGAAATAAATGAGATTTAATTCTGATTAAATGTGCATAGGTTGCATTCTAAGTATTAATATCTAACCATGGAAGAATTGTGAATTGGAATAGCATTGTTGTCTAGTATTTAATACACAGACTGAAATTGTAGAATTGGCAGATTCTACACTTAATTGACAAATTAAATGTGGTAGTTTCTATTAAGGCTAGTTTTCACATGAAAATAGTAAATGAGGGACGATGCTATTTCCTGGTGGGAAAAGAACCCACAATATGGCCAATTTTTCCATTTATTAAGTTTTGCATATTGTATACACTGCCAAATGCATGACCTTATAAATTGTTTTGTTGTTTTTAAGATACACTGTAATCTAAAGGTCATTAGAACATGAGGTTAACTGTACTGTATAATTGTAAACCTATAGAAAAATGCAAGTTTGGACATTATTTTTAAGCGCTCTTCATACATCATTAAAAGCATTATGTAATGTGAACACACAGCAAAGGCGTGCTTTTCAAACCTTCATTTTCATCAAGTCCACAGGGAGAGCCGTTTTAGTCTCTTTTAGTAAAAGCAATGTTCTGTGGTGCCTTTAAGGTGAAAAAAAGATGCACTGTGGCTTAAGATTTTGTAGACAAGATGCAAGAAATATCCTGAGTTGTAACACGAGAACAGAAGAAAAAGAACTGACAGTAGGGCAAGTGTGAAAGGTAGCAAATCTGTGGAGGTGAAATAGTCACCTACTCCCAAAAGCAGCAATTGTGGTAATTAAAGTCTTCGGATAGTTATATCAGATCTGCCGATCCTGCATAGCCTGAGTCATCGTATTAATAATATTCAGCCACCGTGATTCCTGACACGGTACATATCTGGAGATATACAGTATGCCATATACAAAAGCCAAGGCAAATATTGTTATAACGCAGCTATAACTGTACACTGCATGTTTAAAATAGTTGTATAGCACAAAAGTGAATTTTAAAGTTTGTGCTTTTGGCAATCAACTATACTTTACTAGCAAAGCAAGCACTAGCAACAAAAGCAGTACAGTCTTTTTCATTTGAGCATGCAGTGGAAGAACTAAAGGCTTTTATTACGTTCCGTGAAGTTAGGGAATTTGTGAAATCCTGTCCCATGTTTTACTGCATGATAAGGTGAGGGTGGAGCAGTGCACACGCACAGTGTCAAGACTAAATGCATGAATCCCTTGCTTGATGCCCCACATAAGCCAGATTATGGGGAAGTTGCATCCAATTTTTGTGTTGCCTTGTAATGCCTTGCTGTTTATTTATATAGCATATTTATATAGGACAAGAGAATGGACGTTTATGCTAAAAGCTTCTTCTGTGCTAATGACGTCAACACAACTTCAGTAATGCAATTAACACCTCTAGGTGTCCATTCTTCTTCAAAAGCCATTTCTGTATGGAGATAGAAAGTCTGTGTTGCACATTGCAGTTATGGGCTGACACAAAAGACGCCGTATATTACAATCTGTTGGATATGTCAGCAGAGTTTTTCTCTATGAAGTGTCCTTGATATCATACAAAATGGGATGCAGGATTAAAATGCAGTTTCATTTAAGAATTGCTCTCAGAATTTTGCTTTACAATATTTTAAAAAGCTTTTTAAAGATTACATCTGGGGAGTCTGAATGTGAGCCCATACTATAATGTGATATTTATGACTTGGGTTTCCCATATGCCTCACTAGTCTATTTCTTGTCTCCTGTCTCTCCTTTAATTGGAAGAAATGTAAAAAAGAGAAGATATGATCCAAGTCAACAAGGCATCTAAGGAATCCCCTGGAAGGATGTTGCTGTGCTTGACTGGACCCTGGCTATGGAGGCTCTTTGAAGTAGCTGCCTCTTCCCACAGAAGCGTACCAGTCATTGGCTCCAAGTTGCAAGCGGAGGCGTTTATGAAAGGGCTGAAGGAAAACTGTCCTTTCTTGGAGATTTAAATTCAAGAACTCCCTCCATTCATTTCTCTCTCTTTTTGGGGATGTTAGGGACAAGGCAACCTTTGGGAAGGAACGATTTCGCCTGTTTTTTGTTTTAAACAAAAATGGAGCAAAGAAAGCGCAATAAGAGAACTGTTTCAAAATACTCAAATAGGTAAAGCATTTCTTAATCATTTGAGTTCGCATGACATTTTAATATTAATGGCAGACTCCAGTGGCATGATAATTTCTGAAATGGTGAACTGCATGGCATAAATACAGCAAATGAGCTAGCGAGAGGGTCCCAGATAAAATCTACTTACCAAGAACAGGATAAAAACAAAACACGGAAGAGCCGGTCCTAGGTTTTACCTATGAAACATGATAATTTCTAAATTCCGCCTGATACAGGTATTCCTCTTTATTTTTATTTTGCTTTGAGGCAAACTCTTTGAGGAATGGCAGGTCATACCACATTGATCTATTTTAAAAAGGTTTTGGGGGAAGTCATATCATACTCCATTATTACACATTTTAAAAATGTTTTCTTCCATATGTGATCTTAAGATGTACATCTTCTTAAAATGCTGCTCCTATTTAATTTTTTGGTAGCACATTATATTTTAGAGGTTTATGGCTTGCTCTAAAAAGGGAAATCTGACAAATAAGAGGTGTGCTTTTTAAATGTGTATGCTTGAAACCAAAAAAAAAAAAGTCCATCTAAAACCAATATGTGTAAATGCGTATGTATACAATGATTTTTCCTCTTCAAATGCATTATTTGCAGTCATGCAGATATTTTGTATATATTGTAAGAAGCTGACACCCTCTCAAATTAATCACAGAAGTGCCAAGCTTATATCTTCTTCATTTTGCCATCTTGTTTTCCTTTCTCAGTCTCATATTGTATGAAAGGAAAGAAGCCTAAATAAGCCTTAAGTACTTGTAAAATACTGAGAGCTTTTAACAGGTTAAGGCTTTCCTGTGTATCGTTTTATAAAGCCTGGTATCACCTCACCCTCAGGACCCCTTTCTGTTTTTAAAAGTGTATAAACATGATTCAGATATCTGTGTCTTTCTGAATTTATTTCTGTAGTAGTTGCTTTTAACGTTACTTCTTACTAGGCTACATGTGGTTACTGTCATGGAGGTTTGAATTAGAAAAAATGGTAAGAATATTGCCATGCGTATATCCAGATAGCGTTGAATCATGCTTAAACAGGAAAGTGGCATTCATTAAACGTTAATTTAGCCTCTTCCCTTCTCCTCCCAAGCATCTGTGCTCTGCCATAATCAGGCCTTCCCATCACTTCTCTAATTGGTAAATGCGAAGAGTGGTAATGGCAAATTCCACCAACTAACAAAGTGTACTGAAAATAAAGCTTGCTTGTATGGATGCACCTCTGCTGGCCAACCGCACGTTAATGTTATGCCAGTGTACAAGCTGGCATCCCACTCCGTTTTTGCTAGCGGTGCTGCTGCTGCTGCTGCTGCAGTTGCTGCAGTTGCTGCAGTTGCTGCAGTTGCTGCTGCAGTTGTGCTTGTGGGTTTTCTACACCTGTTATGGTGGGAAGCAGTGCCAATGCTAATTAAGCAGTCGTGGTCATTAAAGCAGTGATTTTTTGAGGTCACAAACATGGTTATCCTTCATTACAGTTGCTATGACATCAGATCAGTGTAAACTCAACCTGCAATCACATCCCAAACTCCAAATGCTTGATCATTCATTGCAGTGGGAGACTGCTTTGAAATAGGCTTTAGGTGTATATCGAAAAAGCAACTTATTTAAAAGCTTTTGTTCTGGTCACAAGTATCTTGGCATGATCTATTTATAATTCAGTTAAACCTATAGAGATCACTTTGATCTGTATTTATATAAATGTTTTATTCTTTTAAGATGTATTAGCATTAAAAAAAGCAGAATCTGATACCTTTAAAGTTATGTTTGAATCTGTTTTTAGATTTCTCTGTGTCAGTTAATACAATACCAATGTTTTGGGATGCCTTTCTTCAAGCTTTATTAACAATTGTGTGAAATCATAGCGCTTTGGCATAACAATCATTTAATTACATTTGAGTTAACTTAGGAGTGGGCAGCTTGTGGCCTCTGGGCCAACTGTAGCACCTGAATCTGTCTGTCTGTCCGTCCTTGTTTGTTTGTTTGTTTGTTTATTTATTTAGACCCAGAACTCTTAGATATTGTGCTATTGAAATTCATTGGAAATTAGAGACATGGTTTCTCTTTCTTTCTTTTTAATGGGAAATGTAAGAAATAAGGAGCGTAATTGTCATACCATATCTAAATAAGAAAAATACCCTTCCTGAACTTCCAGCTCCCATTACTAATCTGACCTATAAGTGCTGATAGCACAGCCTCTAGCCACAGAAATATTATGCACTTCTCATTTAGCAGGTTGCTGTTTTTACATAATCACCGCAAAGTTACTGTCCTACAATGAATGAAGAAGCAACGGGAAGCCTGGAATTCAGTTACTGATACTTAAGGCTAATACTCTACAAAGGCAGCAATGAATTTTAACTTCCTGACCTGAAAAACAAACTGGAATAGATTCTATATGTGATGTGCTCCTTTTCAGGTCTTCTCTTTTGCAATATGAAATGGCCCTGTAGAACATTTTATGTAATGTCACTTTGCTTTTAAGTATACTGGAGATTAAAATATCTAAATGGGTGCTAAGTTTGGGTTCTGCTTTGGGAGCAGTGGTAACCACAGTAGACAGTGCCATTCAGTATGGTTACAAAGGTCAGATTGTTGTACTAAGTAAAATATTTATGTAATTCACAAAACATTGTAATGTGCGATGTGATTTTTTTTTTAAATCAGACCACACTGGTCCCCAATTATGTACATAAGATAAAGAGTTGGGGTAACTTTTTGTTACACTGACAGTTTCATAAGAAATATAATTTCTTTTCTAAATTTCTCCTCTGCTGTTCTGTTCTGTATAGATATGTTTAAATACACAGACTATGTATAGACTATAAATGACCACACAACCACATAGCTCACAGAAATGGATTATCATGTTTTCGGTGGTCCTAGCATTACATCACCAAACCTGCTAAGGTCTATACTTATTTTATAAGCATTCATTTACAATATTTTGTAGAGAACATAAGCAACTTACTTTTTTTTAAAACACAGTATCATTAAAATGGTGTTCAACACAATAAAAAAATTCATTTCAGCCGCTATATTTTTGTTCCATTGATAGGATTCAACTCGACAGGAAAATGTATGGAAATTTTATATCGCTTATGTTGATATGCTGCATGATCCCACTGAATTCAGCAAATTCTCAGAGAGGAAAGCTCCACTACGCAAATTAACAAAAATATATTCTAGGTGCATGTTAAAATAAATTACATAGAACTGGGGTTGTACAACATTTTCTTTACTATGCAATGATAGGTATTGCACAAACTTAAAATTCAAAGACAAATGTCTGAGGAACTTTACAAAATACTTGAATTATTTTTGATCTAAAAAGCTATCAGTCGTTTTATATTCATTGTTGCTTTCATTATTAATATTCATCTAAAATAGTAATTATTTTTAAGGTGCACAATTTAACAAACTTATTTTGTCTGAAGCTAATATTCATATTCTGTTGGCTGCAGATGAATGGGAATTCAGTTACTGTTTTGCATCTTAGTAAATTAGTATTAAAGACATCATAAACATGGAAATCTGCTTCTGTATTTTTCTTTCCTGTGCTGTCATTAGATTAAATTCCACATCAGACCTAATTTTCAAGAAAAGGAAGGTTGTTTGGTATTTTTCATAGAAAATTGGAAAAACAGTTTTCAAGTTCACTTGAGTTACAGTCATTTGTCTCTCCTGTTAGCAAAAGTGTAATGTTGGATGTGTTTGTGATTTAAAAAACCATTGTGAATGTGCGGTTCAACATACATTGACCTAAAGAACCATTTCACATCAAATGAACATCACTGATCTCCTATGGATTAATAACATCTTTTGGGAGAGTCTGAGGAATCATGATGATTCAGCCCTTACAGAAAAGGGCTAGATTGTAATCCTATGCTCAATTAATCTGAAGTAAGCCCTTAAATAAATTGAAGTATGTTTTTGAAAAACAGAAAAGGCCCATCTGTTCTGGTAAAGATGGAGTCATTTATTTGACTCTCTGCTTGACGGCATTATGTACAAAGTTGGGTGCATAGATTGCTGCGGTAGCTAATTCTCAGAGCTAATGCATTGTGGCAGCATCCTCAGCATTGTTACACTGACACAAAAAAGCCACATCACCATTCTGATCACGGTCACTGATAGGAGATGCAGGGTGAAGGCTTTCGGTGAAACAAATGGAGAGAGTTGATGATGATGGCCAAAGTAGGAAAGAAGCTGATCTGATGAATGAAGTGAAAAGCCTTCTAATCATGGTGGAATCAGTTACATGGTTACATTGCAAGACTCTATTAGATACTTGTCTCCAGTAGCTACAAGCATACTCTCACAAGTTATTGTCAGAATCCTCGCAATCAGTCACTTGCGCTGCAAGTTCACTTGCTTCGTTTCTGCCATTACAGTGAAGGGGAGGAAGGGAGGGAAGGATGGAGGGTTAACCGTTAGGCACCGATGGACTATTATCTGGGTCTCAGGAATGCCCAAGGTCACATCAACGTGAGAACCGGAGAGAATCTTCGACATGCTCAAGAGAGATTCAAAGACAGAAGGGGGGGGTGAAATGGGAGTGAGGTAAAACTAAGTTTTGGTGCGTGCAGGACTCAGTTCCAGCTATGCTTCTAGAGCTGTTCACTACTTTCCAATAAATGAACTTTCCTTTGAACCTGCATTGGTTTCAATGAGAGTTGCTTCATTGGGAACTGAGTACTGCGGTTCTTACATTATTCACTCAGCACTTTTACAAAACTGCACAGCTATATACTTGGCTGCCTGATTTAATGCTTTATTGTGCAATATTTTTTAAAAAAAAATAAATCAGCTTTTTAAAAAGCACAGCCTCCTTCCTGCCAGAAGAATAAAGTACTAATTTCTCCTTTCCCTCATCATGAGGATAGAAAGTTTAAAGATGCTTTTGGAGCATGTAACTTTCCTAATATATTTTACTTCTCCTTTGGGGCTTTAGGCATCTGCCTGTAGTTGCTTGTAATGGGCTTGGTTATGCTCTGCTAAATATGAACATCAGTGAATGAACTGGGGCAATTGAGGGAATAGGTGGCTCAACATTTTTCCTACCAGAGAGATATGGGCCAAGGGAATGAGAAAACTGCCCACATAATTTAATAAGTTGTGAAGGAGAGCATTCAGCATAGATACAGGACAGATATCTCAGGTCCTTGAGAAATGGGAATGTCCTGAATTTTAGCTGTGGTTCTTTAAAATGGAACTGCTTCTCAGAAGCCAAAAAATAAACAGCATCTTGAAAAGTCAGTACCCAGGAGATGAGCAAAGAACTTACCGTTTCCATAATGCACTTTGTCGTGAGGCTCTGTGATAATGTTGAATGTTAGAATGTATCTATGCATACTAATGAGATGCTAAAGATACCACAAAAGCTAGAATTTTAAGGAATGGAGCTGTCTTAATTGGGTGTTCAACAGCCTTCCAGAATGTTTTAGAACATAGCAGAATGCCATGGAAATGAAGGAACTGGAACTTGTCATTTATGCTAAACCCAGTTAGCCACATTCTTACAGTCCAATACATTTGGCTACCAGTAAAAGAGTAAAATAATTCTGTTTGTTCGCCCTCTAATGGATTTCACTGTGGGGTCATTTACTTTCTTTTTCCTCCCTCCAACAAGAATCCACTGAAAGAAGGTGAATCATAACTTTCATGGAGATGCACTAGGAAATTATGTTGTTTATTACTTGAAATGGAGAAGAATAGGAAAATGCAGAACCCAATGACCTAATGTCATCATTACCTTTCCAGAAATTCTTAACTAGTCTGCCAGCAATAAGGAAGCACACGTTCACCATGCAAATGATATACTTGAAAGGTCCTGGATTTCATTAAAATTAACTGTAAAGTCTCTTTTAAGATCACTCCAAATGGCTAAAATGAGGAAATGTGTCCGAAGGCCATGAACATGATTACTAGTACCTTCGTCATTATGCTATTTCCAGGGAACTTCTGAAGATGAGGCCAGTCTCATTTATACACAAAAGTTCTATAATCATGACTATTATGTTTTTGATCAAGACAGGTCATGATTGCATATGCACCATGACTAATCAGAGATTCTGAAGTGAGGCAAGAGTGTATCATTTATATATTACATTCCTAAGGAAAGCAACTTTACTTCAATTTGGTAACATTCCAGGTGCCTCAAAATGTTCTACTGCAGTGTTTCTCAACCTTAGGAACTTTGAGATGTGTGGATTTCAACTCCCAGAACTTTGAGATGTGTGGACTTTGAGGTGTGTGGACTTCAACTCCCAGAATTCTGGGAACTGAAGTCCACACATCTTAAAGTTGCCAAGGTTGAGAAACACTGTTCTACTGTATCCCCACTCTACTTGAAAGTCAAATAGAAAAACCTGAATACCTTTCTCATGTTGCATGAAAACACAATGCTTTCAGGATACACTAAGCTAAGAAGAACACATGCTTCCATTTTAACTTCCACTCTTGCACATTTTTGGGGTCTTAGAATTGTCATGCCATTGTGCCTTATGGACCCAGTTAGGTTTCAGAGGGAGTTTAGGGAATTCCCTGAGGCTCTGCTCCACAATTCAACTGAGGCTTTAGTCACTCTTTGTAATTGGAGGATGATAAAGGCCTTGAATTGGACTGTGGCTTTGCAGGTGCCTCCCCCGCCCCCCCCCCCCAGTTTTCATAAGTGCTGTGGAGTGAAAAGGACAGAAGAGACACCCAAAGTGCTGCTTAAGAAAGACAAGAAAGTCCAGTTGAAAATGTGGAAGAAACTAAATTAGAAGCTCTCCAGTCCAGGTTTTTAAGAGCTATTCTTGTAGTTCTGAGATGTATCAAGTATGTTGCCTTGTGGCTAGAGACAAGTTTGGTTTCTGTGGTACTACGTCATTAATTTCTGGTTATTTTTTTTTCCTATGAATCTGGCCCCACTGGTTCTCAGAGACCATTTTAAATCAACTTGGCTAAAAAGAGCTAACTCTGGTCTTCAGATCTCTCTTTGGAGAGTCTCTGTCCATTAGGGTTTCAGAAGTCAACTTAAGCAGTGTGTCTGGAATATTGCCCCTTCATGGATCACTGCCTTGTCGTGGCGAAGGGGCTTGCGTAACTCAGTGAAGCCATGAGCTATACCGTGCAGGGCCACCCAAGACGGACAGGTCATGACAGAGAGTTCTGACAAAATGTCCACTGGAGAAGGAAATGGCAACCCACTCCAGTATCCTTGCCAAGAAAACCCCATGGACAATGTTAAAAGGCTAAAAGATATGATGCCGGAAGATGAGCCCCTCAGGTCGGAAGGTGTCCAATATGCTACTGGGGAAGAGCGGAGGGCATTTCCAAGTAGCTCCAGAAAGAGTGAAGCGGCTGGGCCAAAGCCGAAAGGACGTTCAGCTGTGGATGTATCTGGAAGCGAAAAGAAGGTCCGATGCTGTAAAGAACAATATTGTATAGGTACCTGGAATGTAAGATCTATGAACCAAGGCAAGCTGGATGTGGTCAAACATGAGATGACAAGATTGAACATCGACATCTTGGGAATCAGCGAACTGAAATGGACGGGAATGGGTGAATTTAATTCGGGTGACCATTATATCTACTACTGTGGGCAAGAAACCCTTAGAAGAAATGGAGTTGCACTCATAGTGAATAAGAGAATGGGAAAGGCAGTAATGGGGTACAACCTCAAAAACGACAGAATGATCTCAGTGCGTATCCAAGGCAAACCATTCAATATCACAGTCATCCAAGTCTATGCCCCAACCACTGATGCTGAAGAAGCTGAAGTTGACCGCTTCTATGAAGACCTACAACACCTTCTAGAACTAGCACCAAAAAAAGATGTCCTTTTCATCATAGGGGATTGGAATGCTAAAGTAGGAAGTCAAGGAGTAATCGGAATAACAGGCAAATTTGGCCTTGGAGTACAAAATGAAGCAGGGCAAAGGCTAATAGAGTTCTGTCAAGAGAACAAGCTAGTCATAGCAAACACTCTTTTCCAACAACACAAGAGACGACTCTACACATGGACATCACCAGATGGTCAATACCGAAACCAGATTGATTATATACTTTGCAGCCAAAGATGGAGAAGCTCTATACAGACAGCAAAAACAAGACCAGGAGCTGACTGTGGCTCAGATCATGAGCTTCTTACTGCAAAATTTAGGCTTAAATTGAAGAATGTAGGGAAAACCACTAGACCACTCAGGTATGACTTAGATCATATTCCTTGTGAGTACACAGTGAAGGTGATGAATAGATTTAGAGGATTAGATTTGGTAGACAGAGTGCCTGAAGAACTATGGACGGAGGTCCGTAACATTGTACAGGAGGCAGCAACTAAAACCATCCCAAAGAAAAAGAAATGCAAGAAAGCAAAATGGCTGTCTGATGAGGCTTTACAAATAGCTGTGGAAAGAAGGAATGCGAAAAGCAAGGGTGAAAGGGAAAGATATAAGCAACTGAATGCAGATTTCCAGAGAATAGCCAGGAGAGATAAGAAGGCCTTCTTAAATGAACAATGCAAAGAAATTGAGGAAAACAATAGAATGGGGAAGACTAGAGATCTCTTCAAGAAAATTGGAGATATGTAAGGAACGTTTAGTGCAAAGATTGGCATGATAAAGGACTAAAAAGGCAGGGACCTAACAGAAGCAGAAGAGATTAAGAAGAGGTGGCAAGAATACACAGAAGAACTATACAAGAAAGATCTTAATGTCCCTGATGTCCACGCTGGTGTGATCACTGACCTTGAGCCAGACATCCTAGAGAGTGAAGTCAAGTGGGCCTTAGGAAGCATTGCTAACAACAAAGCTAGTGGAGATGACAGGATTCCAGCTGAGTTATTTAAAATACTAAAAGATGATGGTGTTAAAGTGCTGCACTCAATATGCCAGCAAGTTTGGAAAACGCAACAGTGGCCACGGGATTGGAAAAGGTCAGTTTACGTTCCAATTCCAAAGAAGGGCAACGCCAAAGAATGCTCAAACTATCGCACAATTGCACTCATTTCACATGCTAGCAAGGTTATGCTCAAAATCCTACAAGCTAGGCTTCAGCAATATATGAACCGAGAACTACTGGATGTACAAGCTGGGTTTCGAAGAGGCAGAGGAACTAGAGATCAAATCGCCAACATTCGCTGGATCATGGAGAAAGCACGAGAGTTCCAGAAAAATATCTACTTCTGCTTCATTGACTATGCAAAAGCCTTTGATTGTGTGGATCACAACAAACTGTGGCAAATTCTTAAAGAGATGGGAATACCAGACCACCTTACCTGTCTCCTGAGAAATCTGTATGCGGGCCAAGAAGCAACAGTTAGAACCGGTCATGGAACAACCGATTGGTTCAAAATAGGGAAAGGTGTACGACAAGGCTGTATACTGTCACCCTGCTTATTTAACCTATATGCAGAGTACATCATGAGAAATGCCAGGCTGGAAGAATCACAAGCCGGAATTAAGATTGCAGGGAGAATCATCAACAACCTCAGATATGCGGACGATACCACCCTAATGGCAGAAAGTGAAGAAGAACTAAAGAGCCTCTTGATGAGGGTGAAAGAGGAGAGTGCAAAAGCTAGCTTGAAACTCAACATTAAAAAAACTAAGATCATGGCATCTGGACCCATCAATTCCTGGCAAATAGAAGGGGTAGAAATGGAAGCAGTAACAGACTTCATTTATTTGGGCTCCAAGATCACCGCAGATGGAGACTGCAGCCATGAAATTAAAAGACGCTTGCTCCTTGGGAGGAAAGCTATGGCAAGCCTAGATAGCATATTAAAAAGCAGAGACGTCACCTTGCCGACAAAGATCCGCATAGTCAAAGCTATGGTTTTTCTAGTAGTAATGTATGGCTGTGAGAGCTGGACCATAAAAAAGGCCGAGCGCCGAAGAATTGATGCCTTTGAACTGTGGTGCTGGAGAAGACTCTTAAGAGTTCCCTGGACTGCTAGGAGGTCAAACCAGTCAATCTTAAAGGAAATCAACCCTGATTGCTCATTGGAAGGATTGATAATGAAGCTCAAGCTCAGATATTTTGGCCACCTAATGCGAAGAGAGATCTCTTTGGAGAAGACCCTGATGCTGGGAAAGATTGAAGGCAAAAGGAGAAGAGGACGGCAGAGGATGAGATGGTTAGATAGCATCACTGAAGCAATGAGCATGAAACTGACCAAACTCAGGGAGGCAGTGAAGGACAGGAAGGCCTGGCGCAATATGGTTCATGGGGTCACGAAGAGTCGGACACGACTTAACGACTAAACAACAACAACTGGAATATTGATTTCCAAACCAGTCTAAGCCTAATATCCAACCCCACATGATTGGATGAGGATTTTCTTCAGGTGGGCATGCACCATCGCCCTACCCTTCGTTCTAATTCTGAGATTTTGCCAGGTTGGATGCACTACCCTCCACAGTCCTGTGGGGGTGCAATAATAATATTCTTCTATATCAGCGCTTATGCCCACGTGGCAATGACTCTGTGAAGTCTCTGAGCCACTTGCTCCTCTGTTGCTCTCTTTACAGGGAATCTGAGAGGACATTCATTTATCCAATGCTGAAGAAACACCCTGGCAGAGAATATGAAGCTTATATGTAGCTTCTTCTGCCTGACCAGGATTTTGTTGTATTTTCCCAGGTTGCTTGATTTTGTGCTTCTATTTATTCTGTTCATTGTACTTGTGATTGAAGAATTGTACTAATTTTGGTGATCACTATTTTTTTATTGTAACCATGATAGTGTGCCATAACTTACAGTAGTTTAAAGGGCAAAATGATCAGATTGACAAACCACCTTTTGTCAGCATAGGTGAAGGAGAAGAGAACTTTTAGCTGTGTGCTTCACAGCTGCAGTAATGCTTGTGGCCTTTTGTTAGGCAAGGACTGGTATGCAAGTGAGATCTAATAATCAAAGAATATTTCAAACATACGCATCCCAGAGTGAATGTTGACATCAGAAATATGCCTTAAAGCAGTGTTTCTCAACCTTGGCAACTTTAAGATATGTGGACTTCAACTCCCAGAATTCCCCAGTCAGCCTTTCCCCACCCTTGCAGGTTGGGGAATTCTGGGAGCTGAAGTCCACACATCTTAAAGTTGCCAAGGTTGAGAAATGTTGCCTTAGAAAAAGGGATTGGATTTCACTGAAGGACAACACAGTGAAGGCATTTCAGTGGAAGTGGCAATGAAGGCAAAAGTCACATCATTGGGGACAAATCAATCAGTGGGGAAATAGTGTCTAAACAATGTTAAAAGAATAGCAGTAAATATAGGAAAAATGTGCATAAAGCCTTCTAAGGAGGAAGTAGTGGTTGGGGGGAATGGCAGTAAAAGGGAAAATAGCAGACTTTGGGGAAATTGCATCAAAGTAGTTTTGAGGGGACCACAGTGAACGGTCCTGGGCCTCATAATGGAGCAACATGCAGAGTGTGGTTTTTAGAAGAGTGAACAGGTCCAGTGCAGGCTATACATAAGCCCTTTTTGTCAAAGAGGAGAAAAGAGAGAGGGTTTTAGGGAAGCAGGAGAAGAGAGAAATGTGTGTGCCTTAGCATGGAGGGTTGGCACTTCTAAGACAACAAGAAAAAGGAGGAACAAGAAGCCAGCCTATGTGTAATAAACAGGGGGAAAGGAGGAGGGAGAGGGAAGAAAAAAAGAAAAAAAGAAAAGGAGGCAGATATTAGGCAAATCTAGAGGAAAGGATCGAAAAAGAAGAGGACTGATTTAGCCTTCTGTCTCATAGTCCTGATTTTTGAAGATGACTGGTGCACAGAGCTTCCCAGAAGAAAGGAAAAGAAGGGAGGGGTCCCTATCAATGCCAATTCACTAGAGATTTCTGGCTGATTCAGCTCAGCGTGTGTCAGCCCCACCAGGGAGACCAGACCAAAAAACCAACTCCATAGGAAGACTAGAACTATACCTTACTGAGATAGGCTATAATGACAGAATCATACACAGGCGATTGCATTTTATTTCTCCTTCTTCCTATACCCCATCCAAATAATATCTTGTTTCCTAGAACATAAAGAATGTTCCAGCCCTTTTTACCTAGGTAATGGTTCTTGCGTATTTCTGTCAAGGTCACCTCGACAGAAGGTCTTTCTACAGCATGCTCCTTGGCCTCCTGAACCCGGAGTCCTCCTGGAGCTGGCTGCTCAGACTAGTTCAGAGAGTGGGCATAGGTATACCCACTCCCTTGTCTGTTCTAGACCCCTGTTCTAGAAAGGTGATTCTGCCAGATCTCTCAGATTGTGAAAGCCAGCTCAGCAGGGGGTACCTTAGGGATTTGGGAAAGTTGTGTTTTGGTATCTAAGGTGGTTACACACTGGAAGGACTACATTCAGTTCCTTGGGGTTGTAGCATCACATTGAGCTCAGTGGAGGATCCTGACAGCCCTCTGCTGCCTTTGTGATCACAAGGGCTGGGCTCAAGTCCAATCTGGCCTCAGATGACTCAGAGAAGTCCTCTGGAGAAAGCAAAGCCTTGTCAATAGGAGGAAAGCTCAAACTGTCTGCTCCACTCTTCTCTTTGAATAATTTCAGCTAGAGCAGGGAAGAAGATCTCTTTTTTTTCTTAATTGTTGTTGTTGTTGTTGTTATTTTGGTCCCTCCTGACTTGCTGGCAATTTTTTTTTTTTAAATCTGCCCAAGGTGTTGTTTTTCCCAGAATGGCTGCTGAATCATCCCTTCAGCCAGAAGCAAATACACGAAGGCGTCTCTGTAGTTTTCTTCAATAGATGCCATAGGTTAAAGGCTTTTCCTCCTGTATAAATCTCAAAAGGTGCAATATTGGGATTTCAGGGGCGAGACTCTCTCAGAACAAGCTAGAGGGGAGGGGATTTTTGATCCAGTGGGGGGCTTTATTACACACTGAAAGCAGAGAGGCACAGTGTGCAGGGGCCACAGGAGGTTCATGCACCCCTTGGAAAGCCTTTGGTCCAGAAGCTGTTAGCAAATTTTAATGTTCAGTATGATAGAGGGAGAATATTATTAAGTACATAAATGGAGCATAATCATATACTTGATTTTAATTACACTTAAATGTTGAAGGAATCAAATTTAGGTTTTTATCCTGGCCGCCACTGCTGTTTCTTGAATATTGCGCCTAGCACCCCGTTTAAAGGCCAAGGGTGGGCTAAGCCTGGAAAATTCACACAGCTCTAATGCAATTCTCCAATAAATTCAGGAGTAAAATTAACTAGCTACATGACTCGGTTAAAGTGGCAAGACAGAGAAGGGGAAGGGCTGCTATAACAGCAGGACAAGATGAAATGTTATTTAAAGAAGCCCCTGAACTTCTACAGTATGTACTGAGCTCAAGGATCAGAATGAAGCAGAAATGACTGCCTTCTTCTGAAATCCCCCAAAGCAGCTCTCTATTGGAACTACTGTGAACATTTCTTCTGTTTTGTTACCTTCAAAATAAATCCAGATTATTATCTTACAGTACTGCAGAACCTTCCCTAGATATTGTTTAGGATGATGCTAATGCTAATGAAGGAGGGAACATTATATTTTTTGTTGTTTCTGCTGATAGGAACTCTCATTAGCCACTCCATCAGAGAAGCAATCACTTGTTCTCATCTACATTTTCCTTCAGGATCACTTCACACAACCAAATTAGCAGGACCATGCTGCTTTATACACACTGTCTTGCTGTACCCACTGTGTTCTTGATAACATATGAGAGCATAAGTAAATAAGGGCATGATCCAAGTCCCAGTGTCTGATTTTGCTGCAGTCTTACACTTACTACCTGGTGAGTAGATCCACTGAACTCAGTGGGGCTTACATCAGAAAATGCATGCATAGGATTTTACTGTTAAGCTCACCCATTGATGAGAGCGTACATTAAAAATGTGCTGTTTTTAAAAGAATGGAATTGAATAGTTCTGCATTCATGCAGTTAAGGTTTAGTGGTTGTTAATGCACCTTCATCACATTCCATCCGCCAATAGGTCTTCTAGCTTGATTATTTGCAGCAGCAGCTGAAATGGGAGAAATATCAGGTAGCTCTATGACTTCAGGCAAGTCTTCCTGAGTGGGCTTTGAGATAAGATTCTTTTTAAATGTTTGCAAAACAAACCATAAACCGTAGGAGGGCCAGGAAATAGCCTGCTCCAGGGGCTAAAGCTAAAGATGGTGGGGGTTTCCTCCTAGAGCTTTGACGCAAGACAAAGAAAAGCCACATCTTTATAAAGGGGAAAGAAACGGAGGGATCCAGTACAGTCTTTGGATTTTCAGAAGAAAGAAAGTTAGGACAGAAGTACCATTCAGGAGCAATTCATTTCAGCTTTCCAAAAGAACCTCACTGGATTGAGAGAGGTAAGTTTTACTGATTTCTACAGAGTTTGGAGAGTGATGCAGTGAGTAACCTAGGTACTCTTGCCCGCTGCAGCACCATGGAGAGTTCTGCACTTGCTGAGAGAGAAAAAACCTGCTGAGTTGGGTGGTATTTATACTGTATTAATGAATGAATTAATTAATTAACTTTTCAAATTTATATATGCCACCCATCTCACTATACAAATGATTCTAGGTGGCATTACAGATTAAAAACTATAAAAGCATTCATATATACCTCTGTATAACTTAAAACTACAAAATGTTAAAATTAAGCCAAAGAGTTAAACTAAAAAGTGGAGAGAGCACCCTTAGGCTACCAACCACCCCCAGTGCTGCGAACCTGGATTGGGTCTCCATGCTTGGAGTTGCTCAGAGTTGGGTGTTCTTTTAGTAATTGGAAAGTTTACTGGTTGTTTCCAAATGTCCAAGGCAACGGATGAACTAGAGGCCTGCTGAAATATGGCTCACGTTCCAGCTCTAAACAAAACTTTTAAAACATTCCATTAAAGTTCAGCCTTTTTAAAATTAATCTCTAACATGTCAGATATTTTTTTGTTCAATAGTAGCCTAGCCCTCTGGGAAAGGTTACCTGTTACATTAATCAGTGCTTTCACTTCGCTGTTTTTCACTGTTTTGCTGTCTCAACCACCTGGTCGAGATGAGGAGAGAATAAAGAGAATAAGCTGTGAAAGAGAAGGCAAAGGGGAGAGCATGGATGCTTCAGCGCTTTATATGAATAGATCCCCCCCCACTTTGCTGAGTTTTAGATGTTAAATAAAGGTGCTGTACTTTTTAATGTTATCTTGTTATTGATATTATTACTTAATAGTTGCTCAAAGGAGCTAATATAAGATACATTGTTTCTCTTCTGCTTCTATAATCAGAGTACTTGTGCAAGACAGATTAGGCACCATGGAGTGCAGGCAGAACGTTGCAACCTAGAATCCCAATTTGTTAACAACTGTGCCTACTCAGACCTGTTGGTTCTTCCTTTGAGCAGTACAGCTAAGAAACTACCACCTTCAGTTTGTTTTAAGTTTACCGAGTTGTCTGCAAGATACTTCTGGGGGCAACTAACCTCTGAGTCGTAGTTAATTGATAATAGATGCTCTACCTGTTCCACCTGTCAAAACAACACAAGCAACACAACAAATAAGAAAAGGGTCCCATACATCGCAGAAAACACAGTGAAATATATAAGTATAATTTTGTAATACGTTGCTGAGTCCTGTATGCATACATACATGCACACGCGCACACACACATGCGCACAGCCCTAATGAAGCCCTTCACAGCCCTTCAAAATAAACAGAGAGCCTGGTTCAAAATCATATCAAACTTAATAATTAGGGCCAAAATGGAGAGAGGATATCAGGGATGGGGGGGGAGTGGAGTGGAGTAGAGAGAGACAATATTGCTGATACAACTAGGGTCTCTAAGAAAATCCAGGCGGGTGAGTGAAAGATAGCCTCTTGAGGAAGGAGCATGACAAGAATGAGCGGTATAGCATAAAAAAGAAGGCTTTTAGGAAATTGCCTGCAGAAGTGGAATAAGGATTTGGCGGAAGGATGATAATCAGTGAAAAGAAACCAAGAAAGCACCTAAGCAGAAAGATGATTCCTCTTAATGATTCCACCTCAAATGAGGTGAAACTCATGAGCAGCAAAGAAAGGAATGCAGTGAAGCCCGATATAAAATTAACATCACTCAAAGCTCATGGAAAACTCTCCTATGTGATTGACATACATGCCTTCTAATCATTCATCCTCTCCCTAACTGTATTTTTCCAATCCTGGGTTTTTGATCCATGGACACCAAAAGCAAAATAGCCTTTTTTTTCCAGGCACACTTTTATTTATTTTATATTATTCATATGCCACCCACTTTGCAAGGCTTACTTACTTTTATTTTTTGATAGCCTTTTGAAGCGCAAAATTGTTTATAAGATTTCAAAACGGTCCAGACACTTTTCTAGTTACTGCAGTGGGAAGCATTCTTCATCCTGGAGAGCAACAGAATTGCTCTAAAGAGTTGCAGTTTGACTCAGTATACCCCTCATACATACCCCTTGCTCTGGGAGTTTGTTTATGTTAACAGATGACTATAGAGTTTTCCTAGTATTAAAAATACTGCAGAAAAGTTAAGAACTCAGAAACAAAGATCAGTAGATCTGAGTACTAGAATCTATTAACATAGGAAATGCTTAATCTGAAGTCAGTCCATTTATCTTACACTGACAGTAGTTCAACACAGCTTTATTTGGAGATGCCTGAGACTGAATTTGAGACATTCTTCATGAAAAACATGTGTTCTACCAATGATTAATAGCCCCTATCTGTGATAGATATAAGTAGTATCCTTCCTTCCTTCCTTCCTTCCTTCCTTCCTTCCTTCCTTCCTTCCTTCCTTCCTTCCTTCCTTCCTTCCTTCCTTCCTTCCTCTCTCTCTCTCTCTCTCTCTCTCTCTCTCTAGGTTCTAGAAAGCCAATGGAATCCAGCATCCAGATAAAGATGCACTACAACACGAGATTAATCCATTCACTTTTCATCATGAGCTTCTTTTATGTGACCCCTTTCTTCTGCCATAACCAGCTCAATCCCCTGGCTCTTGGGCGAGCTGATCCTCAGTGTTGGGAATCCTCATCAGCCCTCTTACTGGAAATGAGGAAGCCATATGTTTCTGACTCTGTCAGTGGCTTTTGGGATGTATTGGTGTTTCTGAAAACATCGGAGGACTTAAAGCATGGGGCTCTCTTCTGGAACCTGGCACAGCTTTTCTGGGATATCTATGTAGATTGTGTACTTTCCAGAACCCATGGCTTGGGGAAAAGGCAACTGGCTGGAGCCCAGCATCAGATTACAGCTTTCCCATCTTGGATCACAAGGCGTAAGCAATGATATTATTATGTATACATCATGCACAGATAGCCTAGGAAGATTTTAGCAGCAGTTTATCAAACACTGTCAGAACATAGTGCAGCAAAAATAGTTGTGACTGAGGGCTTTTTGTACATTCCCTTTTTTTCAGCATGGGGCCTGCTGCATCCTGCCTTTTTCTTATTGTCACATTTCAGGTTAATTTCAGAGTCTTCCGTGTCCAAGCCCTTTCTCATATTCATGTTGCTTCCGTTTGCTCATATAGAGGGTCATTGCCAGAATAAGAAGAATTATGTTGCAAACTGCTTCCATGTGGCCCTTGAGCCTTATCTTTTTGTATCCCCAGAGCACCCTTGGAGTGGTAGGGGCCAAACCCTTTGGCCCTTTTAGGTGTGCGATAGCTTTGGGAGGTTTAATAGAGCTTTAAGACACCGATTTCACCCTTTTTTTTTTAAAAAAGGAACTTTTCTAATGTTTAGAATGTATAAAACCTCAACACACCTGACAAGAAGGGGTGGGGGGAAACCGGTGGAAAACTTTGGCTCTCCCTAGTCCTGTGAGATGACGATGTCACTGGCCAAAACTTCTCCAGTCTTTGGGAGGCCAAAATACAATACAGTGCACCATAAAGCAATACTGGGCAGTACATTGTAGTGCAATGCAAAGCAATGTCATACAATGAATCTCCTCATTGCAGTAAAGCTGCCCACCTCAGCCTAGATGAAGCGCTACTAAAATGGCATGGAAGGGTCTTCTTCTGTGGCTGGCTGTGAGGCTTGCAGGGTAATTTGGACGTAACAAGAAAGATCAAGGGTTTCCCCACTTAATATAAACAAGTAACATTCTGAAATCAAATGGAGCTTATTTAGGTAGCTGGGATCGACACCACAGCAGCTCCCACTTTCTCCAGGTTACTTGCCTGGATTGCATCTGAGCTTGCAGTCCTAGATTTTTGCAAAGCAAAGGTTCTTTCTCTGAATTTGATGGTAAGAGTGTGTCCCCTAGCTAATACTTTTCCCAGAGGAGTATTCCTCTGAGACTTCTGTCACTGCTACAAAATCCAAGGGCTGGGGGCCATTGCAGGAAAGTGCATATGTTGTAGTCATTCTGCACCACTAAAGATCACATCAAGAGGATCCATGTTCCAGCTCTGCATTTCCAGTGATTCTGACTTTGAAGCAAACTTAATTGGTGTTAAGACTACAGATGCATATGGTTGAGTTGCAGGTTACACTGAAACTAGTATGATCCAAATAATATCAGTCTTCATAGCTTTTGGGGCAAATTAGTTGAGACTTATGGCAGTAATAGTTTAATTTATTTCAGTCAAACAGCAGGCTGTGCAGCGAAATCAATATGTAAAAGTAAGATTAAAAACTGTCCAAGTCAATGATACCATCTATCAATAAACAATAATATTGGTTAGACATGTTGTAATCAGAATACATGCAGTACAGCCATTATAGATAAATACTCTCCTAATGATCTCAGGGTGCTGGTCTGATATGGCAAAAGGTGTGAATATAAGCCTCCTCTGAAAAATTTCACAAAGTACCTTATGGAAAGGAAATAAGCTATAGAATGAATTGCAGCTTATAGCTCTTCAGTCTATCTAAGTTGCATTTCCATTGTGTAAAGGGTTTATTTTGTTATGTGGACAGTTGGGTGGGAATGAGCATACTAAGCAGAGTCAGGTACAAAAAGCAGTTTAAGTATTGTTTTGGATTCCTGTTAAGTGATCAATTACACGATGATAACATTTAATTCCTCTTTTATATTTCTCTGATACCAAACTGAAAGTTGTTGTGCATGGTGTGAGTTTGCATGCAAGGAACAAGAGGTTTTATGCATATGAAATTCCAGCTGCACACACAAACTGATCACATAATCATGGTGATTTAGGCTTGCCATTGTCTTGATTAATCGGCTCTTCTAAATAACTGTCATATCAAATGAAGAATATTTTGAGATTTTAAGATGATATTAAATTGAAAATAATATTTTCCAGGCCTACCAGAAAATATGTTCATAATTGCCTTTCCCCCCAACATATAGGCATATTTTCACAAATGACTGCTGTACAGAAGAAGAAAGAACTTAATCAAGACTCAGAAAGCACCCACGCTCACAAGTTTCAATCTGCGTTGTTCGGAAGAATTACCAGACACTTGAGAATGAAGAAGAGACAAATCTAGAGTTGACATCCAATTTTTTCATGTTTTCTTTTAGGTTTTTCCCCCTTTTAATTGCATTTAAGTAATTTCTTATGTAAAGAATGTTTGTCCACCAGTATTAACTGCTTGTCCACCAGTAAGCATTCACTGTTAATTAGGGGGTGGAATGGTTTCCAACTATCTCTCATTTCATTACTTTCAGAAAAGCTGAGTTGCCACTCACTTTTGCTGAATTATCTTTTTGGTTTATTTTCAATTGGAAGTCAGTAGACAAAGATGGCTGAATTTTGCTTGTTTTAAAAATTTCTAGTTCTAGAGCTCAGGAATTCTAAAGGCATAATATATACGCAACTGATCATTGTTTTGATTCTGCCTGTGTAAGGCCTATGAGACAGATGATGATGGAGAAGGTAATATACCCTGATTCTATAACATTATCATCTTATCTTTGGTAAAACTAAAATAATCAAGCCATTGGACCATTTTCTTCAATCAATATTAACATGCATGTTGATCTCCCAAAATATTTATTTGTATGATAGCATGCCCAATGCTGGGGCTCTTCCCTTTAAAGTGAATTGTTTGAGACAAGCACTCAACAAACCCATCATAAAACTGGATTAGCTTCTGTGATGTAAATGGTGAGTTTTGCTGGAACTGTGTTAGTGCCTCATTTAAAGCATGAATAAATCTGCTTTGTTCCTTGTTTCACATTTTGTTTTACACTGAATACTTGGATTCAAACAAGATCCAAATGCATTCTAATGTTATGATGAGTTCCCATCTTTCATTTCTATAGATCAGCTAGAATATTATAAGTACTAAGTTTCATGTTCTTAATATACATGCTTTTTAAAAATGTTATGGGCAATAGAATATTTATTTGATCTGAAGTGAAACCGGAGTATGAATACTCAGAGAAAAAGTAGAAGAAAGAACAGTAGAATGTAAAACTTCATACCAATTTCAATGTACAGGCATCTAAAAAGATGGCCATAACATACGTGGTTCATTGGAAGGATCGATAATGAAGCTCAAGCTCAGATACTTTGGTCACCTAATGCGAAGAGAGATCTCTTTGGAGAAGACCCTGATGCTGGGAAAGATTGAAGGCAAAAGGAGAAGAGGACGGCAGAGGATGAGATGGTTAGATAGCATCACTGAAGCAATGAGCATGAAACTGAGCAAACTCAGGGAGGCAGTGAAGGATAGGAAGGCCTGGCGCAATATGGTTCATGGGGTCACGAAGAGTCGGGCACGACTTAACAACTAAACAACAAACAACAACAACAACATACGTGGTTATCTTCTTTTAACTTGGAAGATCAGACAGTATGGAAAGGCCATTGCCAGAAATTTCAGTTTTCCTGGTGGGTGAGGCTACTTGAGTAATGAGATCAGAAAAAGACTTGCAAAGATGCTCAGCACTGAGCAGCAACCCTTCAGAGGGATCACCTGAAAGAAGAAAAACAGAAATAGTCTGTGGAATCAATATAGGTTTGAACTTACAAATGTTCTACAAACTTGGCTCATGGAAAGCAAAATATTTTCAGTCCAGTAAAAAGGCAGTTAAATGCAAGATTGTGGTCAAAGTCATTTGATACAAATTGGAAAGCTCCTCAAACATAAAAGATTACTAAATGCAAGAAAACAAGCTTCTGGACACCATTGCCTTTGTGTCAGAACCTGCATCACCCTACTATTGTTGTTTTACATTGTATTGCATTCGATGGGAGTTGGATCGATTTGTTTCTGCCAATTGTAACTAAGGGGGGGGGGTTGCAGTTAAAGGTTGTAATAGGAGTAGTAACGAGTGGTGGGACGGTGCTTAACCATATATGGGCAATTTAGACTGGCCTGATTGCCCGCAAGGCAGCTGGGGCCCAAAGAGCCAGGAAGGAGCTCAGGTAGGAGGGGAAGGAAGGAGAGAGGTCAACACCAGGTGAAGAGGAATCGAGACCCAGGCAATAAGGGGAGGGGGGATAAATAGAGGGAAGTTTACCCAAGGCTTTAGTTTTAGCAATGTTCTGTTTGCAAGCTATATGTACCACTTAATAAAGAAGTATTTTTCTGAACCAAGCCTGGTTGCGTGAGGATGCTTCTGAATTGGGTTTTGGACATTGTGGACCTGACATTTTGTGTGTTATGTGTGTGCATTGAGAAAACAGGTAAGATCATTTCCATACTTCTTCAAAATGTCATTCACTAGGGCCTTTCTAACATAACATTTAATTTGCTAGGGCCACTAAGGGCATCTTTACAGCTATGATGTGATAAAGCAGGCCTAAAATTCTCTGCACTTTGGCCCAATTATAATTGGCTGGACTTCGAAGGGAGAACCCATCATAGGGAATTGATGATAGAGAGGAATCCATGTTTGCTCCTTATCTATCATGTTGCAGTTAGTCCTTATAGTTTCAGTGATTTTAAACTTTCAGCAGGTTCCAATCCAACCAACTCCTGCTTTTCCAGTCTTCTTTAACTCTTCAGCAATCAACAGCAGTACGTATCTGCTGAGTATGTTTATGTCATATTGGTCATGGGAGGGGCAGGGAAGGATCCTATTTAATTTTCCTAAGTTGAACTTCGGCAAATTTGGGGTGTCCATAAGCCTTCTAATATCATCTCTTATGTGTGGCACTTGCACTAGTTTGAGCCCTTAAAAATCTAAACCCAGAGAATGAGTTTGCCATTGGTCTATAGCAAGAGACGTGCAAACTTTCCATTCTTTTTTATGTGCAGCCCCTCCTGCCCTCAGTTCATGCCACCGGCTTTCAGTGGGAAAACACTAAAATAGATATACGATGCCTCTGGTAATTCCAGCTTTGAACATTTCAGAGACATCACTGCATTACCGCCATACCCACTGCAGTCCTTGGAGGCTTAAAGTGTAAGGTTTGCCCCGTTCGACAGAGAAACTCCCCTGACACGTGTGGTTCACAAAAGAGGTTTACTCATGCGTAACGTAGCAGTCACAAGCAAAGCCAGGACTGGCTTGGTACATTTACATTACTCCTTTATAGTTGTCTCAATCCCCCCGCGGGCCCCGTTGCTAGGTTACATATTACAAATTAGATTGCAGATTGCCCCCTGTAATCCCCCCCTTCCACTGGAATGGCAGGTTCAGCCCAGTTCTCTTGTTTCTTTGATTGTTGCATGGTCGTGGCCTTCTGTTGCCTTCGTTGGGGCTTCTGTCGCGCGCCCAGCCGGGAGCATCCCCTCGCGCGCTGATCTCTTCCTCAATTCCGCGGCTCTCTCCTTTGTCTATAGCGCCTGCGGCCCTCTGGCTTAACACAACGCATCCGCTCCAGATTAGTGAAGTGGCGCCAGGGGGCCCATTCATTAGCTTGCGGTTTCGCCTTTCCTCTTTCTGCGCTGGCGCTCGAGCGGTGAAATTGACTAAAGCGCGGCTGGGCAAGTTCCTGAACCTGACATAAAGTACTTTGACAAAAGGACAGTCCACCTTTGATACATAGGATCGTACTATAACCAATATGACTTAGGACATACAATTATTTTGCAAAGTGGTTCTGTGCCCAACGTTCCCAGTATTCCACCAACACAACTAAATTCTGCCAGCAGGATGCATCGTGCACCTGAGAGAGTCAGTTAGGCCAACTAGCTCAACTTGCATTATCCTTGCACAATGCTGGCTTTTCTCCTTAGGAACTGGGGTGAGTAATAGAAACTAGAGAGCAGGGAATTATTGGGAGCTGATGAGGAAATTGTGGATGGGCTTTCTCCACTCCTGAGAACTGTTCTATAGGGATTCAGCAAAATTATTTAATTCTGGGGCATAACATTGAAAGCCTTCTGCACTCGAAATGACCCAGAGGTCTGCTCAGAGCACTTCCAGTAATAGTGGAACAACATTCACATACTTCCTATGAGATGTAACCAGCTGATTGAAGTCCTGCTACTTTTTTGGGTATTGCACATGTGACGTGTATGAAAACGGGAAGGGCTTCGACAGAATGGTTGCAGCCGTTACCGTGAAGAATTTGACCTCTCCCATGGACACCCTGCTTGGGCCCCAGGATCTCAAAGCAATGAAATGATTTACAGATATAATATAACGTAATAATAATTCAGATGTAGTATGAAGTTTACATAATTCTGCTGTTTAATCTTCCCATTTCTTTCATCATTTTGGTCTATTTTTTAGAAACGAGGGTCACATATCTACTCTAAAATATTGTTGATTTGCATAATGTCTTAGGAAATATCTCATAAAATAGATGGACAGATAATAGTATCATATCAATATTTCTTGAAGCAGTAGAATAATAGAAATCACAATAAACAATTGAACTCTAGAACAACATTTTTTAAAAAAAATTAGGCCCACAATAGAATGCCAGATTCAGAATACCATGCTAAATCAGGAGCTACACCCAGACTAAGTGAATTTATTTTAATATTTAAATGCAACAATGAGATGAGGATATCAAATGAAGCCCATTGTGGGTTCTCATATCTGTATAATGTTTAAATGAGAGTGTTTGTTCAAATCAGTGAACGGATCCATTTCCAGCTTGTGAACCATTTGATCAGCCACAGACACTTGTGCCTATGCTAATGAGCTGGTGCTTTAATCATACTTCAGACAACGGAGGCAAGTGGTGAAGATCATCAGAAGGACTGTGAACTTTCAGGATTGCTTTTAAAAATGAATGTGGGCACCAGGAAAAAGAATGAAATGCAGGCATAAGTTGGGAACCTTTGGGATAGGAGAAAGAACTCATGATGCCTCAAAGGCTTGTGAATATAATTGGTTACATACCCATGTAAGCTACAGCCTGCAACTTTTCCAAGAGCTCTGACTCATCCATCCTGAGACAGAATATATTGAGGGGTTTTTTTCTTTAAGCATTGTTCTGACTGTATCTGAGTTTTCAAAATTTGCGAAAATATATTGTTTTAAGCCATGTCTCCTTGTATGGTGAGGTTGCATTATGCTCTTACAAAAGGGTGCCAAACCCATATTTATACCGACTGAAAATACCCACTACAATAAATTTCACCATTGTGGACTACAGTGGTACCTCGGGTTACAAACGCCTCTGCTTACGAACTTTTCAGGTTGCAACCAGCTCCGGCCGCAAAAATTTACCTCGGTTTGCGAACTCTGCCTCAGGGTATGAACCGGATCCGCGGCCATTTTCCGCCTGTGCCACGTGGTCCGTGGCCATTTTTCCGCCCATGCCACGTGGTCTGCGGCCATTTTCCGCCCGTGCCACGTGGTCCGCGGCCGTTTTTCCGCCCTGCCGCACGGTCCGCGGCTGTTTTTCTGCCCGTGCCGCGTGGTCCGCGGCCATTTTCCACCTGTGCCACGTGGTCCGCGGCCGTTTTTCCGCCCTTGACGTGTGGTCTGCAGATGCCGGAACGGATTAACGGTAATTACATTGAACCTTATGGGAAGATTTGCTTCGGGTTGCGAACAAATCGGGTTGCGACCAGAGTCACGGAACGGATTAAATTCGTAACCCGAGGTACCACTGTACAAATATGCACATGTGTCTGACGGTTACTATGAAGATGCTGCGACTTGAATGCAGATCTTCCTTGCCTCTTTAATCCAACAATGTGGGGACTTTGTTGTGACCATACAGGGAAAAGCAGCTTATCTTTCCTCATTATGACTTCCTGATTCACAGAACTCTTTAGCACTGGCACTGAAAACTAGTAACCCCATGTCAAATCCCAGCAACGCTGAGATTTTTTTTACCTGGTTGCACTTGGAGATCTAGTGTTTCTTTCAACGTTCTCATTAACTGTTGCAGCTCCTCCGTCTTCTCTATCCCCTTCTCCCTAAGGCGTACATCAATACAATGGGAGCGTCTTTTCTTAATCCCTTTGCTGAAGTGGTTCCTGTTAATTTCATGCTTTAGATTTCCAGAGTTGCTTGTTAAAGGTACAATTCCCTCCATCAGGGTTTCATTATGTATAACTTCAGGGTAGATGTTTGGGGAGAAATCTGACTTCATTGTGATCTCTGATGATCCTGTATTCTTGGGGAGGAGATCAGCCTGTGGCTCTATCAGCCATTTTCTTTCAACACAAGATGAGGGCAAATTTGAAAATCCCACAGGGTTGAGCTCTAATGATGGGCAGCCAGCTCGATTCTGAACATTCCTTTTCTTCAAGCTTTTTTGGTGACATGTAGTGATATTCTAAACACATGATAAATGAATGAAATGTGAAATTAAAATTGAAATGTTTTTTTAAAGCTTCATGCATATGCATATGTAAACACACATCTTCAAACAAGGATTCAGTTAAAGAAACAATATGAGAAGTTTCACAATGGTTGCTGGTTCCCACCGACTCTTAGTCCTCAGTTCTTTGTATGAAGATTTGGCCAGTACTCAAATTATTAAGGGTTTAAGTCATTTCTGGCCCAATGCTCTGTACAGAACATTGTCAAGCATGGTACCTACATGCTAGTAAAAGCCAAAATATGCAACCCCCCCCCCAAAAAAAACCTAAGGAACTAGGAGTGATTATTGATTATTGATCCAATTATTAATCAGATAATAATTTGACCAGGCATTGACACATATTAATGAACATTAAAACATTTTTTAAATTGAAGAAAATGATTGATCATTAGTTGTCAATGCTTATTTTGGGATTCAGAGCCATATGTACATTTTTGCTCCTTCACAATCATCTTTTTCCATAAGAGGTTGAACAGGTCCTTCAGTAGGAATTTTCAGGGTTTGAATTAATCAGGTAGCACCATTTCCAACTAACACATTTCATTAAAAAGCATATGCTTTCATGAAATGCAGCTCACTTCATCAGATGCTACAAGAATTAAAACCAAATGAAAGGATTAAGCTTACTGAGACACAGAATGCTAAGCAACAAAAAGGGTGTCCAGTCAACTATTTGACATTATGGATAATTGCCATACTGTAACATTCAAACTATGATTGAATGATGGCCTTTTGAGCAAAACAGCTCCCGCTCAAAAGATTCAAATTTGCCTCTCTTCCTGCCCACCCCCATTCCAGCAGCCAACAAGAGGGAGCTTATCAAATGACTATATATGTACGCAGTGTTCTCAGCTGCGCTGATAGCATTTCTTTAAAAAAACCATGTCCTTCTGTGAGCTGTTTTTTAGCTGTAGCTAAATTATTTGTGACTGGATTCCACAAACCAATTTGTGCATATTAATGCTGAGAGGAAAACTTTCCTCAGAAAGGAACCAGATTCTAGGATGGGGAAAGTATAAACCTTTTGCATCCTTTCATTTAGAATTTTATGAGAATACTTTGCAGAACATTGAAGAAAAAGGAAGGGAGTATAAATTTATTGCCCGAGGATTAATAGTTGACACTTTTTAAAAGTGTCACTATGATTGACATTATTGTCAGTTTGCCTACTGACCCTTTGATGTTAAAATCATTTCACGTTTCCCTGTAATGTTTTACCTCTAAATAAGCATATCATTTAAGTTGGTTTTGCTTTCACACAAAAAGCAATCATAACTGGCACCCAGATAAGGGTGGTCCATCCTCTCCTCTACAAACAAAAAGAGATATGATCCCCAAAATGTAAACTCACTCAAAAGGATCATTAGTCCCAAACTTCCTTACTTACCTACTTTATCCCTTTTGGCAGAGGGTTCCAAGGTCTCATCAACAACCTATTTTTGAAATTTCCTTTGATGAGCTGTGCAACCTGGCAGGGAAGTGTTTGCCTATGTTACTGAACGTGACGAGAAGGTCTCAAGTCTTCCTTGAACTCAGCAAATTACTTAACATTTCTTTGCATCCTGTTCTGAACCTCACTTTATTTCATTGTCTACTTTTGCTCACTAGGCTGGCAATTTTTGCATGCCTTTTTACCAGGGGTGTCCACAGGGCATGGCAGAAAGGTCAGTCAAAACCCTGCCTGTTTTCTCCATGTGCCTTGCATGAGCAATGCACATAAAAATGGGTGAAGCTTCAATTGCACCATTACAGCTGCCATCTTGACTTTTTTGGCCATATCTTGTGGATACCCCTGAAAGCTATAATTTATGGGATAATTTGTGAAATAAATCACCTGTTATTATTTTGGATGGGCTTTTGATTCTGGACCATAGAAACTGATAGGACTTTCTTTTTTCTTTTTTTCTTTTTCTTACCCTGAAGAAATGATTGCATATAACTTTCTGTCTTAATCCTCTGACTCTGTCTTGCTTTCAGAAAGGAAAGTCCAGTTCCATTATACATCATTCCTAATTTTCTATGTCATTTAATTGTTTAAATGACATAGAATTTAGTTTCTTATATTCTTTTAAAATGTATAATAAAGAAATGAAAATAATAATTGTTATATACAGTTATTCCAGCCTTAGTAAACAATCTTACTATGTTGTTAAAAAAATGGAGGTGATTAGAAGCCAATGTATTCGTAGATGATTCTTTAGGTATTTAAGTAAGAAATGTATATTCTAATTTAGACATAAAATGATGGATGGCTTATGCAGTCAATATACCATATACCTAGTTGTCTATAATTAATGTTGGAGTTGGGCAGCCAATAAATTTAAATAAATAAATAAAAATAAAAAATAAAATGTGAATGAAAAGATATATTAAAAATTCAAAAACGTTATTTTAAAAGTTGGAACCCATAAGCAGTAGACCCAATTTTTTAATAAAATTAATACATCATGCAAATCTGGCAAATTAACATAAGAGTTAATTCATACGCATTTTGTATCACAAATTGGTTGAAAAGTGAGATTTATAAATGCTTATTATTTAAAAATGACTTTGTCATAGGGGCAGAAAGACTAGCACTTAGCAGATGATACAAGAATGGCTGGCAAGGGCCCTTTCCACTGATCCACAGCTGGTCTCTTAGCCTTCTAGGCAGCACCCAAATCTTTGAACTGTAGCATTTCAGAGAGCACTGGGTGGGAGAAATGCTCCTTCTACAAAGGAAGACAGACACAGAAAACTAACATATCAGGGAGAAGATAGACTAAAATCCCCCTAAAGCTATCTTGCTGTACGCAGAGGTGGATTTCTTTATTCATTGGAAGGTGTGAGAGCATTCTGACTTGCAAGCCCAGGTGAGGTAGAATTTCAACAGGAGGGTTGCCATCTGAGAAAGATCTAATCTTGGGAGAACAGCCACATTCTTCCTCACATATGCATTCCTGAGAATGACATGTCGCTCAAGAACTCAAAGCATGTGTCTTTTACAACTTGCCACCGTGTATTAAAACAGCATATTCATTGAGTTCCAAATATGTTATTGCATTTGTGAGGAAAATACATCTTTGGGTGAAGAAAGTACGTTTTTAGAGGTTTCAGATGAATGGGATCGTCTTAATAAAATTGAAACATAAAAGAATGTGGAGCAGCCTTGAAGCTGGTATGAACCAGGCTGGTTGTAAAAACCTTATCACAAACTTCCCCATAGCAACCAAGGCATCTGTCTTGAAGGAGGATGTGTCCTTCCTGGCATTTGGCACCTTGAGCTGATTGTTTCTTCTTCTCAGTATGGCTATTGTTTTCCTTGTAGATAGTAGATAAGCAGAGGAGCAGAAAGTAACTCGAGATCTACTACTTACTTACTTGTGTATGCCTGCATCATCATATGCATGTGTTCATATGCATTGTTTTTTCCTTCCCCTTTCTGAAATGTATAAATATCAGAGTATTTCTTTTGTTCGCAGGAGTGTCTCCCACTAACCCTTGGTGGGGTCCCCTCCAGTGCACACAGTCCAATAAAAACTGCAGTTGGCCTTGATGATCTGCTTTCAGTCCTGCGTTTTGATTCCACACATTGAATGTTACTGACAGTCAAAGGATATGTTAACTTATTCATACCTGAATGTCCAATCTCATTTTCTGAACTTCCATCTTGAGATTCTCCTGTCTTGTTATTAACTCATGACAATTCATTTCTAGGATACGGTTTCTGTCCCTCATTTGCTGAAACTCAGACATGAGATTCTTCTGGCTTGTTTCTAGCTCATGCCACTTGGTTTCTAGTACAGAGTTTTTGGCTTCTTGAGCAGAGTGAAACAATTGCATTTTGTCCTTCCATTTGTTGAGCTGTTTCCTGAGGTACCTGCAGGATATAAAAATGATATCACGGCATTACTAAATTCAGGAAGTGCAGGGAGTCTATGAGGTTCAAACATTCCACTAAAGAACCAGATTTACTCATTGTCGTTTCAGTAAGCAGAATCTTGAGAATGGGCTTTGTATAAAAATTCTTCAGAAGCCTCAAGCCGCTCATCATCTGCATTTAACTATGGTACAAGGACTCCCTGACAGCCTCTGCTTTTTCATTGTGTATGTCCTCATGATGCCCAGCCCATACCTAAGGCAATTGCTGGGGGTAGTGTAGTGCTCACCTCTTTAGCCTGACACAGGTTTGGCTATGGATACAATCTGATGTGCTTCACCAGCTATTCTGTTGGTGGCTTAGTCAGTTGACCCTCCCTGCCTCCCAGGGGAGGAAACGGATTAGTACCTATAGGTTATTTTGGCTGAGGTGGTGAAGCATTTGACTGAATGGTGAAGCGGGAGAGATAATGGCTCTAAATCTGCTGTTTCATAGTTCTCCTTGAGCTTGTTAGCTGTTGCTTCAATTCCTTTTAGACAAAGGTTTAGTAGTAGAATAAGCAGCAAACCCAAGTCCAACAGGAGTCAGTTTTCAGCTGATAATTGGACTCTCTTTGAATGGACCCATGCAAAAACACTTGCACAAAAATAGAGCACGTTTTGACAGTTGGCTAAATCTGCCAATAAGCCATCTATTAACATTTGCCTCCTCTCTAATTCCAGCCCCACCCCATCTCAAGGAGGGTGATTGGTGGCTATTTTCCCATTGGCTGGTGACATTTGGTAAGGGAGAGGAAAGCAAAGTTGAGGGGATCCACCAGTCTGCATCCTTAACATTCCCTATACACTCTAAGTAGAGACAGTACTTTTTTTCTAAGGGTCAAATTACACATGATACTGTTTTGGATTTTCCTTCACTAATAGTGCCTGTAAGGCCCAATTTTGGCTTCCCTGTGGTTGTTATTTACATGGAAAATATTTTCTAATTCAAATAGGCAACCGAATCAAATGCCAACTGGGAATTTATTTGCCTTTAAGGTACCTTTGTTGCCCAGTGTTGGCTGACAATCATTATGGGATGCCCCACTGAGGCCAGATTGTCTGAAGGATACTTGTGCGTGATAGGAAGGAAATGTGGAGTACAGTTATGCCCTGCTACCATGGGATAGACTGGAGAGGAACCAACTGGAGGGATTTGATCTATCTTGACTTTGAGGCAGCTTCTAAGTATGCTGACTTTTCTTTCTCGAACCTCAGAAGTAGGGATCTATGGGACCTCTAAACACCTCATTCATAGAATAATATGAACACTTCTTAGCGCTAATGATCCTTAAGGATAATGAGAATTTCAGTCCAACTTAGAACCCGAGAAATCAAGGCTCCTCTATTGTGCTGTAGTCAACACCGAAGCAGGGTGATCACTTTCCCATAACTTTTGTGTAGTTGCTTCTCTTCTCCCGATTCTTGCCATTAGTCTTATAACTGCAATCAGCCTAGTTTGTACTAGATGATCTATGTACAAATCATTTGAAACACCGCTATTTGCTAATCTAGCAGCCAGATCTGACTGTGAAGTGCTGCCTCCCACAAGCAATGCCACTCATCCTGACATGCTGCTGAGAAAGAGCAGCAGATATAAACATGATCTTCCTGCACTTGTTGCTCTTCAGACCTAAGCTCTCTTCCTCAGGATATGTTCCCCCCATTACTGGCTCTGGACCAGGGGCAAGACCCTCATACTTACCTCCTTTCCCTGTAAAGAGCCTCGGTGGATTCCTCCATTTTATCCAATTCTACTTGAAGAACACCAAGCCCCTATGGAAAGAGAAAGAACAGAGCTGCAAATCAGTTGGAGTAGAAAGAAGGGGGACATCAGAAATTAAACATTTACCTATATTATTTTTAGGGGTATTTCTGTTTTCTTTTTATAACATTTATAAACAACAATATAGTGGAGATTTTGGCTTTAAGGACAAAATGTTATACTTCTTTTTATATTGTGAAAACAGCTTAATATACTCTGCTTGGTATCATTTACTAATGTTATTCTGAGCATTAATTGTATAACTTCAGTAATTATCGGTCCATTTATAGATAATATCTTTTTTTAAAATACAGCTTTGTTTTAAATAAAATAAAAGGATTATAATAAAATTAAAAATAAGCACAGAGTACTGTTGATGTACCTTTTGAAAGAGGGAAATGGATGTATATCTCTATCTCTATCTGTATATGCTGTGTTATTGTTAAATAAAGTTTTACCTGTTGGGAGGAAAAAAGAAAAAAAGAAGGAAGAAGAAAAATGCTGGCAATTGCACTGATAGTAGAAATATTAAATGGAAAATTATTGAGTTTTCTTGGACAGTTATGTGAGGACATCTATCTATTCTACTAAAAATTTGATGTTGACTTAAATGGGACTAGGTAGACCAATGCTTCCCAAAATGATTAAGTAGACAGAAAGTTCTGGCAAACATCGTGGCACTACTGAAATCTGTATCTGGGGATTTAAAAAATGTGTCTTATTGCACCGCCTTGAAAGAGGTAGTGGAATGCCCCTCCTGTAGAGGCAATCACTGGACTCTTCCCTTCTGGGCAACTATCATTCAGTTTCCAATCTTCCCTTTGTGGGGAAGGTTATAGAAAAGGTGGTTGAACAGCAACTACAGAAACTCTTGGAGGAAATGGATTATCTTGACCCATTTCAGTCAGCTTTCAGACCAAGTTATAGTACGGAGACAGCGTTGGTCATCTTGTTGATGACCTTGGGTGGAACCAGGATGAGATGGTGCATCCATCCTTGCATTCCTTGACCTCTCAACAGCTTTTACTACCATTGAAGGATACTTCTGGACTGGCTGGGGGATTAGGAGTAGGAGGCACTGTGTTGCAGTGGTTTGCCTCTTTCTTCAGTGGTCAGTTCCAGTTGGTGTTGATGGGAAGGAAGAGATCGTGCCCATGGCCCCTCACTTGAGGGTGCCTAAGGGCTCAACGCTCTCCCCCTTCCTGTTTAACATGTACATGAAACCACTGGGTGAGGTCATCTGTCAATTCAGGGTTCAGTATCATCAGAATGAAAAAACAAATCAGTGATACGCTGAACCATCTTCATCTTCTACTTGACTGCTAGGACATTCCAATAAGACAAAACTATAAAAGTCTGGATCAAAGCATTGTTCTGTAAAGCCCAATCTGCTGAGATGTTTGGACTTGCATTTTTAGAACATCGGCTGATATAGCAGAGTCTAGCATTCCAAAAAATGTCAGAAGTTGGCATTTTTGCTCCTGTGCCAAGGCTTATAATTTATTCCTGGTGGCGACTGATGCATGGCACTTGATAGTGGAGAAACTCAAATTAGAAATAGATACTGACTGATTCTCACAGCCCTGGAGAGTATGTACACTTGGGTTTCTTGGTGGTCCCCCTCCAAATGGATTCCTGCAAATCAGATGAAAGAGGAGAAAGAAACAGCATACTTTAGAGTAAATACATTTTGCTACTAAATTTTGGCAACAGGGTCTTGGAGGCTACCACCTGGGTGCTTGAGGGCCATAAGTTGCCCGCTCCTGTCCTTGACTGAAAGCATAACTGTATCCTCAGAATAGTTCTATATATTGCAGGAGCTGACTCTGCTGTAAAAGGAGAATATACTGGCTTTGTGGGAATCAAGTAAATAGAAATCAACGTTGCTTGTACGTGATGTGTTTCCAAAGAGGATTTTCTATAGCGTAGATGATCTCTTAAGTATAATTCAGGTTAAACTCTTCATTGCATTCTTTTGACCTACCCCACTGAAATAAATGTGCTCTACAATTTCCACATTAATCAGGTTATGGCTTCCTCCAATAACTGTCAGGATCTGCAACACAGGAAGAAAGTCAGGATTATTATAATCCCTCAGAAAAAGACAACTGTAGCTGCAATGCTTTATCAAAAGCAATAGAAAGAATACACGAAACTGTGTCTTGAAACTTAAAGTTAAAAATGCACATTTTGGAACCTCACAGCATTAATTGTCCCCATCAGGATAGAAGTGTTTTCAATGTAGGCTTCACCTGCTTCCCTCTGGCCTGCATATGCAGGTGCTGGCCAATGGCAAATGAAAGGGTCTTAGCCTGGCCCATCTTTTTCTCCTGTCTTACCCTTGTCAGCCCTTCAAGGTAGATCAGACAGGAATCAGACACCACAAGAAATACTAGAACTCTACTTTACAGAAATGGGCTATTGAAAACCTGATAGCATTTCCCTTTGCTTCTCTCTTATAGCTAAGAGAGTCAAGGCAGAGCAGTCTTGAGTTTCTTCCTCATACTTTCCTGTTTTCCCAGACTAAGATGATGTTTTATTAATGTTTGCCACATACTTTCTTCAAGGCCATCTCCATACTCCTGTACTCCCTTCCCTCTTTGCTTTCCATTTTTGCATCTCACTTCATTTCTTGATGTCTAAGCAGCATTTGGGGAAATGCAGAATAAGTACTATAGCTTCCAGATTGCCAGTTAACTTATTTGAAATTAACTATGAAGACTGTTATAGAGAGCCCCCTCAATTGCCTCAAATATCCATGACTATTTTTGGATGCTCCAAACTGTCTCCTAGATTAAAGTTGAAACCATCTTGCTTTATCCCCAGAACTTCAGCTGACTGTGGTAAAAAGAACAATATTCAGAAACCGGGAGACAAAGAAATGGCACCAGCTCACTTTAACATTAAAAAGAATTGTATATTTTTATTAGCGATACTTTGATAAATTCAGTATATGCCAAATGTCATCTTCCTAGCTTATATGAAGATGGCTCAGCTGTATGTATTGTGTGAATCTCTCAAATGCATGTAAAACATTGATATTGACCTTAAATAGATTAGAAAAACAAAGACAGTCATAAGAGAATATAGCAGATATTTTTATGAATGGGATTTCTCTAGGTAATAATGACACTTTTGGAATGCAAGTCCTATTTTATACAATGGCAAACCACTTCCAAAATCTTGCCAAGAAAACTGCAGGGACTTCTTCAGGCAGTCACCAGAGTCAACATTGACTTGAAGATACAAAAAAACAAAAAACAAAAACAATGTCAGCATGACATCCTATTTATATACTAGAAAAGAGAGAATTTATTTTAAATGCTTAGATAGATATGCATAAATCAAGCCTGTTTAATGCTTTTCCTGGTTCTTTATTAGAAAAGGAGGGGAGAGGAATTATTTTCCATGCTTGAAAATGAAACTATGTGTTTAAGTTTGCTTGCTGTTGCTAATAAAAGTGTAAAATCACAGGAAGGTACTTTATGAGCTATGAGTTGGATCAGGTCCCATGAAGCCCTTGTGACATGATATATATTACATTATTCTCCTGCAAGAAGGACAAGATGATACATTCAACTTACCCTGTATCTCATGTTATTCTAAGAACAATCATATGAGTGGAAAAGACTGGGAGGCAGATATGAAATTATGTCTGGCCCAAATTCATCCATGAGCTACTTGGCAGAGTGAGGATTTGAGTTAAGGTCTTCCCAGATCTAGTTCACCCTTGGTTGGTTTGGCTGACCACAGAATTAAACAATTACTGCCAACACTGAATTGAAGCCTGTCCAGTTCAGCTGGCTGAAGTGTATAGCAGATGGAGGCCCTGTCTAGGAGGAAATTTGCCCAGCTTCAGTTGATACACAGTTGCAGTCTTTTCTGGTACAAGTCAAGCTGAGGACAATCAGTCATGCCTTTGTCAATTCTCAGCTTGGGCTACTATAATTTGCTGTACTTGTGTCTCCCTGAAGAAGATGATCTAGAAACTTCAGCTGGTACAAAATACAGCAGTCTATGTGCTTACTGTGCAGTTGTGGTTTCTATTTTGTTTCTGAGTGCAACCACAATTGCTGGTTGCCATCTTTAAAGCTCTATATGACTCAGGGCCTGAGTATCTTTCTTTCCTATATAGATTATTCTTCCTATATAGTCAGGGATATCTGCTGAAGATTCCCTTCTCTCAGTTGGTGCAGTGGGAGAGGCATGGTGGTGGACTTTCTCTGCAGGAGTTCCCTTCCTTTGGAACAGCTTGATTCCTGAGATGATTCCCCCACTCTTGTTGCCTTCTAGAAGTTTGTACAACTTGACTGATCTGGAAGGCCTTGAGCAAATGACTAACGGGTGGGGCCATGGGCGTTGGTGTTCGTTTCTGGATTTTGTATGATGATGATGATTTGTAATTGTGTAATTTTAGTATCTGTATACTGCCTAGATTCTTCTGGGATAGAGACAGCAAATAAATAATATTTTTTCAAAAGTTGGCTTGTGGCCCCAACATCACTGATCAATGCAGAAAATGGGAAAGTTTGTTTTTCTTGTGTCCCTTGGGGACACATAATTCATTTTGCAGTTTAGCACCTGTGCTAGGCAAAACTTGTCTGTCTTACTAAGCAAACCCCTCATTTGTTTGTCTGACCCTCTAAAGATGCTAAAGATCCATCAGCAATGTTCCTCACATCTGTCTTTGGAAAGCAGCTTGTTTCCCAAGACAGCAATTAAACTGGCTGCAGCTGATTGGACTTGGAGGAAACCCAGTTTTTTTTCCTACAAGTCAAGAAAAAGACATATCTAAGATGAAAAGGTTCAATATACAATTATTTTAGCATCACAGTGTGATTTCATGGGCTTTTTTTATCAAAGAAATATAAGTGCCCAGTCCCTCTCCTGGAGCCATGCTATCGTCACCTGTGTATAACGTGGCACTCCTGTGAATCAAATTCTCCATTTTTTGAGAGTGGGAGGCAGCTAATGAAGTCAAGGAGACTCAGTGGTTAAGAGAGGAGGTGGTCTGAGCTTGATTGTTGCAGACTGATGTTGGCATAGACTTTGCACTGCACAGAATTTCCGGGCTGTTGGATAGATTGAATTTTGAATGGTGTTCAAAGACTCTGTGGGAAAAAAATGCTTAAATGCCATAATAAAATTATTTAGTCCTTTATCTGTACTTGTAATGGGAAAAATATTAGCTTTCAATAATAAATTGATGGACATCACTAAACGTTATGATAGCAGAATCAGTAGTTTAATAACATGCTTGTGGAGAAGTGCTGTCATTTATCCATTCTGAAATTTCCCCTACACAGCTTCACTGAGTGTGAACTCAGTTCTTAAACTATGGAAAAGCCAACCAAGTCAAGCAGGGTGGGTGGTTTCCAGGTCCCTTCCCTTAAATGTTGTCATCTAGCAAAACCTAGAATGCGCATCTTTTTGGTAACTGCCCTTGACCTGTGGAACACCTTTCCCCCAAAGATCTGGCATGCCCCCATCCTTCTTGCCTTCCACAAGCATTGGAGTAGGATGAGGCTGAAGCCCAGCAAAATGGTTTGTAGATGGATGGAAGACTGTTGCCCTCAGGTGTTGTGAGTTTTTATAGAGTCTTATATTGTAGAGTTTTTACTGATTTTATTTTTGGTTTGGGGGTTTCTATTGTTTTTACTGTTTTGTGCACTGCCCAGGGTTGTTTTACAATATGGGTGGCTATATACATCTTTTAGAGTAAAATAAATAAATATCGCTTCTAACCCTGGGACTTTCTAATGGTCTCCCACCCAAACACTAACTAGGTGTCATCCTGCTCAGCCTTTCAAGATCAGCTAAGGTCAACTGGATGCTGCCATTTAGCTGGGCACATGGTGTGAACTCTTCATTTATTCCTACTCTGATTCCTGTTCTTCAGCCATCTACTAATTCCCAGTGGACCTTTCCTCTTCTTTTGTAACTCTTCTACTTTGTCTACAACTCTTTTGGTTACTCCTGGATTTTTCACTCTTCATTGCAAGATCATCCTAAGCCTGATAACTTGTCCCCGGTAGTAAATCTCTTCAGGACTTACTTTTGTAACCCAGTTATTCTTTGAAGCTTTCTACTCAACATTTATTCATGTATTTGTTACATCTTTTCTCCAAGAACTCTAGGTGGCTTACATGGAAGGGGTGGGATAAAGTCACCCAGTTAGTTTCTATGGCTAAGAGTGGACTTGAACCTGGGTCTCTCCAGGTTCCATCACTTGTCCAACACTGTTACACCACTGTGCTCCAATAAACAGAATTACACCACACTCACTTTTCCTATAGAAGTTGCACTCAAAGAAAATTCATGGAATCCTAGTGTCCAAAGACGCCATTCAGGCTCGAGTCTAGTCCCAGTTGAAATATTCCTGATAGGTTACCAACTAGCTTCTGCTTGAATACATCTAGGGAAGGGGAATCCACCACCTCTCTGGTTCTCTTCATTCCAGCAGACCTCAGATCTTCACCAGTTTGTTCCTTTGCACTGCAATGGCTTCCACAATTGCAGCAATCTATAGTTAAACAGATGTTATTGATCTGAAAGTTTGAGCTGCTATTTTTGCTTGCTTTTGAGGCTTCTGTTTTATGCTGTTAACTGCCCTGAAATTGGATGATGTACTGTACAACTATTTTTAAGATAACCAGGTAGATTGATGAATAAAATAAAAATATGTGTGACTGGGTTAGATAGAGAGCATTTCTGTTATGGTGGGCTTCTGCACCTGTGTCAAGGGAATGCATGGACATCAATGCATATGGAACCTTTATATATCAAGTTAAATTCATGATTGCATAAGATGCAAGCCTTTGTTATGAATTTGCTTGTGCTTGCATGGTTGTGTGAATGCGTAACAATTCACAAAAGATGCATGCTGCACTTATATGATTATGCTGGGGCAGGGAACAGGCAGTATGCATAAGCATGCACTTTTTAATGTATTTATTGCCCTCTCTAAATTGATTGCAGCTCTCCTTTCAAACAAAATAAGATATTTCAAGATCCAATTTTAATAAGATCTAATAAGATCTTATTAAATAATAATCTTTAATAAGATCAGTTAACAATTTAATTGTAATTAAATAACTTTTAAAAGAAAATTAAGATAAGCAGATATCATTTAATATTTTACCTTATTGCTCTATCTTATTAAACTTAGAAACAGGGCCAACCTTGGACTTGCTGTAATCAAAGAACTATAAACTAATAACTCTTAAGCAATAGTAACAAAATGCAAATTAGAATAACTTATGTTATATATTTCAAAATAAAAAATAGAATATTTTAGAAAATGTTATGGATAATTTAGTCCCAACCTTGATAAAATATTACCAGGGAGACTTACAGTGATCAATATATGAGGTCCTTGACTTTAAACTTTCATCTTTCTAATGCACTGCAGACTCCTTTTTTCCAGACATCTTTCATTCAGCATATTTCAGTTCCTTTAGGGTATTTAGGTCAGGGAGCAGGGAAGGCAGCATTGCTGCTGTGCCCAGGAAAGCTCATATATCAAAAATGAAAAACTGCATTATGCCATTTCAAGCATATATTTTTCTTTTACTGGCACAAGCCTTTAATATGTACATTTTCCTTAAATGAAAGTCTTACCTCTGTGCTAAGAAACTATCAAAGATCTCCAGAACTGTCAAGGCAATCAAATCAATCTGCCCTTGTTATATTAGAACATCCCAAGAAAAAATATCTGTTTCAAAATAGTACATCATAAAATGCCCTGTTTAATTCCAGCCATTATGCCCTCCTCACTACCATAAAAACCTCAAGTGCATCAATTTATAATAACTATTCTGAATAATTGAAAAGAGTTCCTTTGATCTTGATCTCTAAAGGTTATTTCCTGCAAATTCACCTTCTGCTTTTCTAGAAAGTGAGACCCAAGCATTTACTGGTTGCTGAGAAACACACTGCTACTATGGTGATAGAAAGCCAGAGGGAAGAATGTATCATGAATACCTTAAAAAGAAAATTACATGGTTTGCTTCATTACAATCTTTTTCTTTAAAAAAAAAAAAAGCCTGGATCTGAACCGTATTTCTAAAGCTCTCAAGTTTACATGTCACAAGAACTCGGTAAGGCCTTTTTCAATATTATTATAAAAATGAATATTTCGTATCGGATATGTTTTAAAATGCAGAAGCCTTCCTGCTAACCAACTGAGATCTATGTAGCCAGTAAACCTAGAAGAATCAAAACCTGCCAACTCTGATAGCCAACATTTACATAGCAATTTATCAGAGTAATGGGATTATTTCCAGCTGGTTCCATCTCTCCCCAAATGTCCCCAAGTATCACTGGAAGGGAGCATGTCCAGAGCAACCTGTTATCTTTTCCGAGGGCAAAAAATTAGAGGATATATACAACATTATGCAAATGGTTTCAAACACAGATGTGCAATACCTCCTCACTCTCCTCTCTCCAAGCCTCTGTAAACACACTCAGAAGATACGCCCAATGGAAAAGATCTGGAATGAGGATGCTCAGCTTGGCAGGTGGGAAAGAATCCATTCTGCTAGTGTATACTGTTCCATCCAAAGACATATAGGACAGCACACAGATTTTGAGGTTTTTAAAAAAATATTTTACAGTATTTTAGTCCACCCCAACCTGGATTAACTCAATGCAGTCAAAGTCAAAAGATAAAACACTTATATTTATAAAACACTAAGTACTTATAAAGTAATGGCATCAGTAAACAACAAATAAACATCATCCCATAAAGCAACTAATCTAAGATCCCCACAAACTGCTTTGACTTTTACATTGGGAAAGAGAAACTGAATGGGAGAGATGAGAAAGAATATAACATCTGAAAATGGTAAGAGTTGTCAGCCTTACACATTTTTGCAACAGAATTTATTCTGTAGACATCAGTGTTTTTCTGTCTGCTTCTTTGAAGTGTTTATACTCTGTCCATTGGTGATGAGCTTCCGGGCTAACAGGTGTGTTCTAATTATTTGGTATCCTGACATTTTGCCATTAATTGTGGCTGGCATCTTCAGAGGTAAAAGCTTTGTTAACCTGGTTAGAACAACTTGAAAAATTGCCCTCCTCAAATCTCAATCCATCAGTTCAAGTCAAATAGATTTTAAGCAGTTAATTCAAGCTGTATAATTCAAGATGTTTGGGTCAAGCACATTTTTGCTTTTATTTTTGCATATTCACCCGTTTTGCCAGTTTTACAGTTTTGTGTGATATAAGAACTGGAAGTACAACTCAGTAGATATTATGAATAACATGATGTCTAACTGAATGTCTAACTCAATGGAAGTCAAAATTCAAACATCTCTGAGAAGTTGCCAGACATCAGCAAATATCAAAATAGTTTTAAATTGCAAAATAAATTTAAAATAAATAAAACAGTTCTTACTTATACATTATATTTCTTCAAAGTACATCATACAGAGTTTTTCTGCATTCACTGATGAAGCAGTACAACTTTCATTTACACATTAAAGAGTAGTTTTGCATTTAGCTTCTTAACCATCTTCAGCTTCAATGTTTTGTTCTTCAGTATTTTTGTACTCATTTAATTCATCAGTAGTATCTTCAGTTTCTGTAACCAACAGAACTGTTAGTTTTACATATGCTCATCTACAAGGTATTCATCTTTTTTACTTCAAGAAAAGAAAGTAGATATATATTTTGGTTCTGTAACAGTACTGATGAATACTTGTGAACTAAAGAATAATTCAGAATGAGAGAGAAAAACAGTTGATGTGTCCCAGGAGAAAAAATGTTAGTTTTTGGATGTGGGAGATGTGAATTTAAATCATGGATTAAGTATGGACCCATATGATGGTTTTAATAATGTGAACTCTTTTCCATTTTTATACTTGTAAAAATGGCTTGTTACAGATTGCCCGTGATCAGTTCCCTGCAATATGGGTAAGTCCTTTAGATGTGAACAAAGGCTTATGTGTATGTAGTTGTGCTTTTGACTTTTTAACATTGCTTCTAATGCTACTTTACTAATGCTAGAGATCAAGGGGCCTCACAGTGCACTTGGAGGTCATTTGTATCACCAGTGGTGCACACAAACAGAATAAACTGGAAACAGTCCAGCTTAAAAGGGCTACACAAAAGATGAGGCTCTCCTGCCAGCTTCTTAATGTTCTACTTTAGAGGTAATTTATATAAACACCTTTACAATTTCATCCTTGCAAATCAAGTAATAGACCATTCATTAGATTATTCATACAGTATCTCCTCAACTACCTAAAAGAAAATGCTTTTCAGTAGGGTCTGTTCTCTTGATCAGCTACAGTTAGCAAACCTAGCCTAAACTCGCTGCTTTTTCCAGCTATAATGCTCTTACCGCTACCCAACCAAAGAAGAAAAAAGCAGTTTGAGAGTGAAATTTTGTGTTTGAATGCAGCCACAGAGAAATGGATTATTTTTTCCCACTTGTCCTTTTTCTGCCCTGACTAGCAACATGCTCAAACTAATTTTGAGAAAAAAAATGCATGCAGAAATGGACAGAATTTGTAAGATTTACCTTCAGCAATAGCTTGATCTTCACTTTCCAAGGTTATTCCTTGGTCACTTGAGGAAACTCTGGATTCTAAAAGCACCAAAATCAAAGATCAACCAATCTCACAAGCTTTTGCAACATGCATTGCAATTAAAAGAGTGAAAGATGGATACAAAAACATCCATCAGCACCCCGTACATGTTTTTCCCCTTCATCTATGTATACCAATTTCTACTGATTTTTTTTAAAAAATATAATTTTATTAAATTTTAAAATATTACAATTAATATTCCTTAAAAAATCTTAGTTGTTGGTTTGTAATTTTATATATAAACTAAATGGCAATATAACTATATAACTAAATTACTATTTTTTACACTACACACTTAAAAAAAAAAAGAAACAAAACCTATTCTATAAAAAGAAATATATAGTGAGAAAAGAAAAGAAAACAAAATCCAGTGCTAAACTGCCTGGGAACGAGGAGAAAGATGAAAATCCATAGAAAATGACAAAACAAACACACCCTTAAAATTTCAAAGCCTACAAACAAAACTAAAAACTCAACCCCACAAAAATGTATGGATGAGCATGTGTGTGTGTGTGTGTGTGTGTGCGTGCATGCACACACATATTTATCAATTAAAATTATGCAACTTTCTTCAATCTCAACATTATGATTCAATTTTTTAACAAGGAATTAAACCTACAACATAGAGAATTGTATAATTCAGCCTTGCCTCTGATATAAAGCTAATTCAAAGGCTGAGAGTCGACAAATTTCATTAAGCCAATTTTTAGAATCTGGGACACAAGAATTCTTCCATGAGTACCTATTATTATTATTATTTTGCAAAAATCCAAATCAATATATCCAAAGTTCTTCACTGAAAGTTTCCAAATGTTTGGAACATAGTTCAACAAAACATTAGTATATTTAACCCTTATATGCATTTCTAGAACTTGGTTTAACACCGTGATATTCAGCCAGTGAGAAATTACAAGTGGATATGCCCATAATACAGGTATCAAAGTTCCTTCAAATTGTTATCTCTAGCATAGAAAAGATGGGAACCAACCCTTTTTAAACATTTGTTGAGGTGTGCAATACATATGATATGTTTTTTTTACTGAACAAAATGAATTTTTAGGTGATAAGAAACATATCTAACATTCCTTATAACCTGAATCCATTGATTAGACAGTATGGGATACTCAAATTTAGTATTCCAAATTTCTTATAAATTGTCTAAATTTAATTTTGATTTTTTAAAAAAATTGGGGTGTTAATAGACTGTTTAATTTTAGTACAGGTTGTCCTTGTCTAATGACCACTTGTTCAGTGACTGTTCAAATTTGCAATGGCACTGAACAAGTGGTACTTATGACCAGTCATTGAAATTCTGGGTATCACAATGCCTCTGTGGTCACGTGATCGTGATTTGCAACCTTCCCTGCCAGTTTAACCACAAACAAAGTCAATGGGGAAGCCGGCAGGAAGTTGGAAGTCATGATCACATGAGGTCCTTGCTTAACGGCCTGTGTGGTCCTCACTTAACGATAGTAACCAGGGATTGCCGTAACTGCCGTTGTTAAGCGGCACAGTCATGTGACATTGAGCTTTATGACCACATTGCTTAGCAATCGAAATTCCTGTCCCAGTTACCATCATTAAGCGAGGACTATCTGTAAAGACCTTCTCCAACACAATGCCTCCCGATTTGCAGAGGCTATGAGGGCAATGGGGCCAAACAATGTACATAATAAGTATTTTAACAGTACAGTATGCATTGCCATTCAGCCTAAGATAAACTGTATTCCTTTTGTAAAATCTCAGAAGTTTTGAAAATACTGTATCATTATGACTGATCATTGACTGCAATACATTTATAAAAAAGTATACATGTTTAATAGTTGATAAGGTAACAATTGTATTATGAGCCCATGTTTTCAACAACAAAACCAGGAATGTTAAATCAGATTTAATCTTTAAGACCCAAATATACCCAATTGCCTTCTCTGCTGAAAGAGGAACTGAATTCCTTCTCTAATTAGAACTAAGAACCTGCCAAGATTGCAAGGGTACTAAATAATAACTCTCAAGCTGAGCCCACTATGGTACACAGTCAATATTGTTTCCATTTCAATACATGATTAAGGTTAACAAGCCCAATGATATTGTTTAAAAATCAGAAAGATTGAAACTACTGTCATCATAAGACATAACTTTAACAAGGAGAACCTTGGTATTTTGTTAAAAATTTAACCACTAACTTATTAATCTGTTTAAAACATTTAAGTGGAACCAACATAGGCACTGCTCTCAAAGTTGCAAAATTAATTATTACAAAATTAAGTCTTCCCCACAAACCTAAAAGTATTTTCATCTACTTCTTAATATCTTCTTTTATCTGGGGAATACATTTTGAAGTGTTCTTATCCGCCAAATTGGGTAATTTCCTGAGGATATTAATACTCAGGTATTTAATAGCTTCTGGACAACATAGAAACCTATTTTTTTTCCTTACAACTTTTAGAAACTTCTTGCCAATTGGCACAATTATCTGATTTAGTTCATTCTTGTTCTTGGGATGGGCAACGTATAACATAAGAGCTACAGACAACTGCCCATAGTCTCTTCTGTGGAACTCAGCAGCTGAAACCTGTGACAGTCTCAGAACCTACTCTCATGAGCTTCTCAGTGTGCTGTATCCTTGCAACTGAAGACAGCAGACGTAAACGTCAATGAGCCAAACAAAATTTCATCTTTCAGCACAATCACTTTGAGTGCTCATAAAACTAACCTAAGGGTGTAAGAACCAAATAAATTGTGCTGTAATGTTGCATCAACATTCATGTGGCTGGCTCAAGAACAGAGTAGCTGCAGCTAAAATTAATAACTGATCATCTCGAAAGTGTGAGTTCCAAGAGTGAAGAAGCATGTGGGAATGGCTTTCAACTAGTATTTACAATTACAGTTACATAATTTGCATCATTTATATGATGTCATGGCATGTGTGATGTCATTTATTCCCAGACACACATTTTTGAGAGTTACCATGGAAAATGTATCAAAGCAATCAAATTCCATCAGCAGTACTGCTGTTATGCACACATTCACATGCTCTCAAATTAACACAATAAAAAGTGTTGAAAATCTCTGATAATTTAGTCAAATTTGATCTTCATTTATCAGCTTCTTACCTGAACCTGGCTGATTTAAAAAAAGCTAAGCAGGATTAAACCTGGTTAGTACTCAGACTGGAGACCACAAGGAAATCCCAGGGTTGTAGGTTAGACTGGGGAATAAGAAAAAAACTTCCTGGAAGAAGATAGTGGCAATCACTTCCCTACTGCTGACAATAAAATTATATGTCTAGTCCATGAAATCATCAGTTGAGTGTGATTTGAAGACTTTATATTTACATTGTCTATTACTGTACCTTTGCCTATCCAAAATTTGTTGTGGACAGAAAGACTGAATAAGGGTGTTTAAAACCTTTGTCTCTGTTCCCAAAGTACATATGCATTGCATGGATATATACTATGTGCAACTCAGTAGTTTGCAGTAAAGCTCATGCAAAGCAAGAATAAAGTTGTTAATTCCAGAATGCAAGAAACTGAATCCTTTAAAATGGGGAAGTACAGAAATAGAAGTATAGATTTTGGGAAGAAATAGACAAACTTTCTGCCTGAAAGACCTGCTGGCTCTACAATATGTTACCTAATCCCAGCCTTAGAGATCAGGCAATAAAAGGTGAGGCGGGAGTGGTGGTGGAAATAATTTAGTTGGGACAAGGCAGAGAGAGAGAGAGAGAGAGCTCAGTATCTTATATACAGTAAGACCCCAATTTTGGGTGTGGCAAAGAGAAGAGAAAAAGGTTTGAAAATAGCAGGGTAGGAAGCTCCCTCTCCAGCAACAGAAAAACTACTCAGAAAGAAGAGGTAAAGGAGAGAAGGTACAAGGCTGTGTGCAAAGAATAACAAAGCAATGATTGGCAGCCAAAGCTACATGGGTATGTGAAGAACTAGAAATTTCACTGGTGAAGGAACCCTGAAATACAATTTAGAGATTTAGGACAAGAGGAGAATGATGCCAGGAAGAGAGGGAGAAATCAAAAAAATTGAGGAACTAGTATGGAGCTTCAGAAGTATACTCTATCTCAGTGTTTCTTGAACTTTTTGCTCTCAGAACCGCTTCTCACTTTTAAAAATTATGGAGGACCCCAAAAGAGCTTTTGTTTGTATGGGTTATGTGTATTGATATTTACTGAATTAAAAATTAAAATTGATGCATTCATAGAATATTTATTGAGTCATGTAAAAATAACAATATTAAACCCTTTAGTTATTAACATTAATAAATTTTTCATGAAAAAACTATATTCTAACAGATAAAAAATAACAATGAGAAGAGTGACATTGTTTTAAATTTTTGCAACTATCTTCAATATCTGACAAATAATTTTGATTTTGTGGACTCCTAGGAGGGTCTTGGGGGATCTCTAGGGTCTAGGACCACACTTCAAGAAACACTGTTCTATCTTTTAACAAAACTTCATATTTAATGTCCTAGAAAAGTAGCATTGCTCCTATGTGTCACTGATCATGTGTATATTGTTTTCTAACAATAAAAGTAAAAGCTGTACCAAGTTCACAATTAGAGATGGGGTCTTTTTCTTATTGGCTGCCCCTATTCGCAGTAGGTTTGATACGAACAAACTAGGAAAGACCTCAAGGGCAAGGCAGGGAGTCAATTCAACTCAAGACTACTTCTTTGTTACAGCAAAAGAGATACATGTACGTACATCACATATACACATTCCTAATTCATATTCTCCCTCTTTTTAGTTTGGTTTAGTTTGAGGTATCATTTCTTTAAAACTCTACACTGTTAATGTTTTTGCTATTTTTTAAAAATTTTGTAAAAACAAAGGAAAATGTTTTAGAGGATGGTATAATGGTTTTTAACTGCAGTTTTTAATTGCAGCACAAAACATTTCTTTGCCTTACCATCCTTCACTTCAAAGTCTTGCTCTTCTTCTGCTAAATCGCTATATACCACATGAACTTCTGTAAGAAACAATATTCATGTTTTGCCATTTAATTATACTCATTAAATATATATTGCCAATGGACAATGAATAAAGCATACATTGCCAATTGGACACAAAATAATTGAGTTATGTCTACGTTTTGAGGTCTGTCAGAAGCCTTTTAGAAATAGTGTAAGATTAATCCAAAGAAAAAAAAATCAAGCTAGTTGAAAACATTATTATTATTATTGTTTGAAGTTAAAACTGCATTCCTATATCCACATGCCTAAGGGTTAGCTCCATGGAATTTGTTTTGTATAGACATCTATAAAGTTATACTTTAAATCAGGGTTGTGTAAATTCGATGTGTCAAGGGCTGAACACCAAAGGTAGCAGAACTATTTTATTTATTTCTATTTTTTTTTCCACACAAACAAATTGCCAAGGTCCTCCAATTCAGGAATTCAGTTGCAATTGTTTTCTCAAGGAATCACAACAAAGCTAAGGAGCAAGCTCTTATTGCAAGCAGAATAGCAGCCAGATGAAAAAGCTGACACAACATTGACTGATACATAAACACTTTTAATATATAAAAAAATTAAAAGTATGATAGTTGAATGAAAAGTAATTCCTCCAATTCTCTAAGTCACTAATAGATGGCATATGGACATGCTAGAAGCTCTGACATGTTCATTAGCATCTATGCTTTCACTTCAACTGGCTGGAAGTTGCTATGAGAAAATGTTGTGTTGCTATTGTACATGAAATGGAAGCCTGAAGTGACTACAGATAGTCCCCAGTTTAAGAATGAGTTCCGTTCCCAAGGTCTGTCCTTAAGTCGAATTTGTATGTAAGCTGGAACAGTATTACCATGTAATACTGTATAAGTAGTATTGTATAATTAACTTGAACCATTGTGTATTTAACTTGAATTTTGCTACAATAGGCTCCGTTCTTAACTATGGGTCGTCCGTAAACTGGGCATTCTTAACCTGGGGACTTACCTGTTCTTGTTAGTGCACTTTAAGCAATAGCCATGAGTGAATTTTTGACTGCTGAAGGAATCCCTCTAATTGAAATTCACTCCTGAATGCAGATTGACTATGGTGATGACTATGTTGATGCAACTACTGTGCATCATTGGGCCAAAAAATGTAAAGAAGGTGAACTGGAAGAGTTGGTTTGTGTGATCAAGAACAAGGTGGACAACAACCTATAATAGCAATCAACAAGTTTCACATGAGAAAGATTGATGAATTGATTAAGGACAATCCACAGATCAAGCTTGGTATTTCACAGGAACACGTGGATCATATTATTGATATTCTTCAGTATTGGAAGGTTTGTGCAACATGGGTTCCTTGCATGCTGATGACAGAGATGAAATCTTTAACAGTTGAAATTTGCAAGCAATTGCTGTCATGCTATGCAAATGAAGGTTAGGAATTTCTTCACAGCTTGGTGACAGTTGACAAAACATGGGGTCATCTTTATGAGCCAAAAATGAAGCATCAGCCCATGGAATATCATTACAAAGCTTCACCTACAAAGAAAAAAATGAAAGCCCAGACTTGGGTAGGAAAAGTTATTGTTACAGATTTTTGGGATGCAGATGGTGTTTTGGGGTGCATATGGATTTCTTGATCCTGACACCACTTCATAGCACCAGATTGCACCACTCAACACTTTGGAACAATGATTAAGCAGAGTTCAGAAGCACAAGGTCATTCTGCTGCAACACAACAATACTAGATCTCATACCTAACAGGCCACCCAAGAAGTGATTACAAAGTTGGATCTCAGTCTCACACCATCTGCCATATCATCCAGACTTGGTGCCATATGACTTTCACCGTTTCCCAAAATTGAAGGAATATCTTCATGGGCATCTGTTTGACTCAAATGAAGAGGTGGAAAGAACTGTCAGGGCCTACTTGAAGAGACAAAGTTTGGAGTTTCATGATGACTTTAAGAAGTTTGTCCATCGTTGGCAGAAGTGTATAGTGAATGGTGAAGTAGTACATGAGTATGTGGAGAAGTATACAAGTTAAAAAAGTGCTCAAGGATTTCAAGGATTTTCCCCTGTTTCAGTTATTAAAATATCCCTATTTAAACTAAAGTTATGGAAGTGAAGACATTACTTTTCATTCAACCCTCATGTATGTCCCCTTTCCCTGCACTGTCATCTGGGCAATCTGAATCTAGCTTTCTGTTCCAATCCACCCACAAAAGGCAGTGAAGTCTGTGCCCTTTTTCACAATACTAAGACAACACAATATCTTTGACTGGAAACCATTCCTTTCCCAAAGCCCTGTCATGGGTGGTCACGCATGCACATATTTAATTACTTAGTTTATCTCAACACATGTAGAGACCCCACCTCTGTAACAAAAAGAAAAACAGAAAACAGCTGCAAATTAGTTGTTTACTGGAAGATTATGCTCTAGCATAGTGCCATGACAAGGCTTTGACACAAAGAGTCTGCACTTTTCTTGTTTCATTTTGAGAACAAAAGGAAGGATAATGTTTTTCTTCTGTTCTGAAAGAAATTAACATGCAGCCTTTTCTACTTTTTCTTCTTTGTAAAGGGAGTGTTCAATGTTAGAGCATTTTCTACTAATGCTGAAAATTGCTGCAACATCTTTTGGTACTGAGGAAAAAGGGTAGCATGGAGAAGCTGGAGGAGAGTGGGTAAGTTGGGAAGAAATGCGCAGGCGTTGAAGAAAGGTATTGTGGAGGAGACTGAGAAGAATCATAAAAAGTAGAGTAGCATCAGGAAAAAGGAGTGGAGAGGTAGAGGAAAATACAGTTGAGAGTAGGTAGGTAGGAAATGTAGCAGCCACTGAGAAAGAAAGAAAGGCTGCTAGGGGAAAAAGATACGTAGAGTGCCTCACCCAATCAGGATTTATGAAGTCCAGAGGTGGCATGTTCTGCACTCCTATAGTACTCAGTGGTGATAACCACTGACACCCATACAAAACTGTATATGGGGAGGTCTTGAGGCCTCAAGTATGAGGCCAAATGAACACCTATACCACTCTAGTCTGAGTGGAAGCAACAAAAAAAGGAAGGTGTGCCATTCATAGTGTCTACTCCTATGTAATCAATAATTCCCAGACTTCACTCAAGACTTCAGATCTTGAGCTATGCTTCAGCTAGCGCTTTAAAAAAGTGATAAATGTTTGGAGCTCTAAAACTGTAAAACTGGTGAACAATGACAATCAATGGATAAAATAAGAAGTATTTATTAGCAAGGATACTAGGTTATTCAGTATTTTTTTAAATAATTGTTTTAATAACTCCACCAGAAATAATTCTTAACTCTTCCTTCCCTCACATCCCAGCAACTTCATATATCTTCTTGAGATTAAGCAAATTATTACTCACAAATTATCACTGCTTTATTCTACCACAGCTAAAATTTAAACATACTTAGTTGAACATTTTTATTCAGTTTAAACATTTGCCAGTAGAATATATAATTTTAAATCTGGGTTTCAAATGCCATTTGTATTGTTTGACTGAGCATTAGTATCTTGTTAATTATATTTACCTCTTCTCTGTGGATTCAGTTCTGCTACTTCACCTAAGGCAACTTGTTTTTCCTGGAGAGAAAAAACCCTGCATCAATTGGAGGTGATAAATTATTGCATTTATAATAACTTCGTTAACACAGCTTGCAATACTCTTTTCATTAATACAGCTACTTGATTGCCTTTCCTAATATCCATGCATTTCTTCTGAACAATTAATCTGTTAATCTGATGAGAATGGATTCAGATTTAAGGGCAATTATAATTTCTATGGAAATTAATGTAATTGTTATTTTCGTAATAATTTTTGCTAGTTTTTATGTTCACAGAAATAGTATACAGATACACAACTTGTAGCCTTTGCCTGCAGATAAATTTAAAATCTTCATCTTGTATTTTTGAATTCTGACTATCAAGAAACTTACAAGATCTGTAAATTATCTCACGCATTACATAATATGTCCCATTATGTACATATTTTTTTCTGCTGTCTACAATAAGCAGCTAGCAAACCATCTAGAAAATATTTCAATTTAATTTTAATGTTTAAATTTAAATTTCAATGAAATATAACTAGACACTAGACTCTAAATGATTAACAGTGTCTGTTGATTTGCAGATAGCTTCCTTTGTAAAACAGGGATATCTTGATGAGAGCTTTCTAGACTATCCAAACTAAAAGGATGAATTATGGGAGCAATATACAATATAATTTTACCCGAATTAGATCACAGGCCATAATCAGAAGATATGCTTGAGTTTTCTCAGTAATTTCTACTTCTGTAAAGATCTCCCAGCTGCCATCCTCAAACCTTACAGGCATTGAATAGACAATCCCCTCAGGAAGTCCAAATTGACCTTGAGAGCAGAAATAAACCCTTTCAAAAATATTTAATACACAGATAATAAATCCATAATTTATACACGCATAGTTTTTCTATTCCATTTGGGCATCACAAGAATATGATGCACATCCCACCATTCTGACTCTAAGAAAATACAACTAAATCACGAGAACTGACTTTCAGCAATAAATGCTCCTTTCTGGTCTAGGAATTACTTTAGCTGCTATAATGGATAGAGTAGAAGTGAACTATTCCAACCACTATAACCTAGATTTAATAACCTGTCACTAGGACAGGTACAATCTAGAGGATATTATAATATTTTACAGATTATCTAAAGAGAAGTTATGAATTTAGTAAATAAAACTTTGTACTAAATCTTACTGATGCATGATTTGTTACAAATCCATCTATAGAATCAGAAACAAAAACCCAACAGAACACCATTAAAAATGAATGCCATTTCTGAATGTACCAAGTTGTTCATTAAAAAAAAATCCTGTTAAATTACCTCAAGGTCTCATTTTGCCAGATGCACACAAGGATCTCACACAATACTCCCCCAAAACAGGGCCTCATTATCAGTGTCAGGAACAGCCTGATTATTGTAATAAATACTATAAATAAATAAGTTATACATAAATGGATAACGTTTCTGAAATATGCAGGCAGGCCAGAGAGCCAGATTAATTCGATGCTAGAACTTTATGCAGAGCCATAAAAACAACTCTTAGATATTAAAAAATATAATATCTGAGAAGCAGTTGGCATATTATAACAAAGTGGGAACAGTAGATGTACACTTCATGCACGTGTCTACTTTTATCTATAACAAAGTGAACAACAGATGAAGACAGAAGCATTCATGAAGATTACATCTAATGTTCTTGCTTCAGCTAGTTTTCTAAATTGAGACTTCAGAGAATTGACTCATGCTTAAATTAAAACCTGTAAAATCACTGGAGAAAGCCAGTTTGGTGTAGTGGTTAAGGCATCAGGCTAAAAACTGGGAGACTGTGAGTTCTTGTCCTGCCTTGGGCACAAAGCCAGCTGGGTGACCTTGACTCTCTCTCAGCCCTAAGGGAACAGGCAATGGCAAACCACTTCCAAAAAACCTTGCCAAGAAAACTGCAGGGACTAGTCCAGGCAGTTGCCAGGCGCAAAATCATCATCATCGGAACATCACTGGAGTCTACTTGAAGAGGAGGGAGTAGTTGCACCAGTGGTATACGTATGGCCCCCATCTGCATACCCCGCATCCAATTCTCCCTGCTAAAATGGCTGTGCACGTAAAGAGGCTCAGGGCTTCAATCACACAGTCATACCTGCCATCTTGATCTTTTTGATTCCGCCGCAGACACTCCTTGCTGAAAATATTCAGCTTGGTGATAATGGCTTCTAGTGTCACTAAAATAAGTGTGACAGAAAAACTTTCCAGGACATTTACCTTCACTAATTACTCCCAAGGAGACCATTTCTCCAGGAGGGGATCCTTGGTACCAGTATCTCAGCACAGTAGCAATTGTATGTGCAGGTGCCATTCCTAAACCACGAGTTCCCCAAGAACTTAGTGAACTCAGTGAAGCCACAAATTCAATATGCATCCATTCGCTGTCAACAAGAAATTATACCTTTTCTTAAACATAATAAAGAAAACAAATGTAACATATCCTCTGTAAAGATGAGCCTTCAGCTTTTTTCAAGAAATTTAAGTCTCATATCCCCAGCCTTATATATTCCACAATGTCCTCAGCTAGTTTGTAATGGTGTGGGAGGGCCAGATAGAGTAACTACTGTGTAAGATGCCCTTCTGCTTTGAGTTCCTCCATTTTAAGCTGGAGGTGTCAGGTTTCAGTGCAGAGATGCCTCCTTTTATCTTTAATCTGTTGCTGAATTAAGTGGTAAGGCATTGTCTCCCGTCAGCTTTCCCTATAGTTCTTTTGTGAGACATCTTCCTTTGCCTGCTGAAAGAAGCAGGACTCCAAAGGTGCTGTGGTGGGGGGGGGAAGTCATGGTTTTGAAATGACACGGAAAATCTCCAGACTGCAAGCTGGAAGCCATACATAGGACAAGTCAAGAGTATGGCAACAACAGCAACAACATCAGAAATATGTATCTAGGGAAGTTTGTTTCCAGGTGCAATTCAAGATGCTGGCATTAACTTATAAAATTATACATGGCTTAGGATCTACACGACCACTTGCTTTGAGTAGAATCTGCCCACCCAAGGCTGGTTAGTAGAGAACACTTGTTATGAGTCCCCATGGCGCATCCTCTGTGAGGGGCAGCAGGAGAGGACCTGGAGACAAGCCTGTGCTGGAGCTCCCCTCCTATAGAACCAGCTATCCTTAAAAATAAAAATGCACTTTTGTTATTAGTATTTAGAAAGTTGTTAAAACTTCATTATTCAGGTAGTCATTTTGGTATCAGAGATGTGATAATTATGATTTTATGGAGTTACCTAGAGTAAGTATTATGATTGTTTTGTTTTGTTATACTTGTAAGCTACTTAGATTTGCCCAATAAAAATATCTGCAAAGAATAAAAATTCAGAAAACAGCATTCACAGAAACAATTTTGGCAGCAAAATGTGTCTCAAAATCCTGTCAAGTAGGACTTTAAAAGAGCATTGGATTAATGCTGTTGATTGCCAGAGCAGCCCATTTATTAATTTTTTTAATACATTGACCTTAATTATTTTAAAGCAAAATACCAAATTTTAGGTCATGACATTCTTTCAAAATATAGCATTATATACAGAGTTAGAAAGTATATCACAGAGGTTTTAATTTTTACCAGAGTTCTAGAACATTGTTGGTAGAAGTAAAGATATGGGAAGATGCTTAATTTCAAAAAAATGTTTACATACTTCTACTGCTAATTATTTTGGATGTAGAACATAAACCAAAGTGTTGATGCTCCAATGCAATTTTAAATGTAGGTAGACAGCAATCTTACTACTTTAAAGTTAGCCACAAAATGTCTAGTAAATTAAATTGAGGGAATCTAGAGATAGTCCTGAAAAGACTCAGACATATATTTCTTAGATCATATGCTTTATTACAGCCAAAGGCCAACAGTTCAATAGCACATAATCGTTTATTGTTCAATTTTCAAGTCTATCAGCTAAATGCTGCTCTTCTTTTCAGGCAGCAACAAAGGGCCAAAAAAAATAATTTTAAGGTGACTATGATTTTTTTTTAAAATGCAAAAACTTGCAAGGAACTGTGAAATAGGTTAAGGATTGGAGCAGATTTATATGGCATAAAATTTTATAAAATTTTATAAATGTTCTATATTCCTCTAATGTTTCAAGAACTGCATAATACCAATTTTTTTAAAAAATCAGAAAGAATACAGTACCGATCAAACAGCACATCCAACAAAGGACGAAAAAAGCTTGGTGGGCCCCAGATGGCGCTGTCATATCTATATAGCTCTGTTTTACTCAGATCAACGAAGCTACTGCCACTGACGTTCCCCCAGACTATGAGATTTTTTATCCCTGTTAAAAGACAACAATGGACAACTGAACGAACAGACAAGCAAGACCAAAGATTAATCTATTCCAACATCCTATTTGCCACTAAAATACCTCATATAAGCCCATAAGTAGTCAATAGTGGTTCCTGTAATTGTTCCCCAGCATAGTTCTTCTAATCTGGAGGTGCCATGTGGCCAACATGGTCAGTAGCATAAATAACAGCTATCATTTGTGTGGGCTTTATCTGGCTCCTTCACATCCTCTTCCCTAAAGCACCAGAATTCCTCTACATTCATGTACTGTGATATGGAACAACTTACTTTCCACGTGCATCCAAACCCTCAAAATGTGCAGCCTTGTGAAATCACACTATTATCTAGAATCCATTTATCACCTCACAAGTTAAGATCCTTCCATGTGCCTTTATAGAGTATAGAGGATGAGCTAGGAGGGGAGCAACACATCTGCACTTCATTCCCATGCCCCTAACTCCAATTTTTCTGGGAATATTGAGGCGGATGATTTTACAAAGAGACTCAGACTAGCCCCTTCCTATCTCCCTGGAGTGTAAGGGGAAGAGAAAGAGAGACATGGACTGATTTGGAAGATTCTGTTATTATAGACTATCTCAATAAAGTATAATTCTAGTCATCTTGTGGAGTCTTTTTCCTGATCTGGTCTATCCAGGAAGGCTGGAATCAACCTTACAAGTCTTCCCGTTTTCCCTTTTCTCCCGCTTATACCCAGGGAATCAGCAGGGTGGGGGTGGGGGGAAATAGTCTAAGTCTCTTCATAACACTCTTCCAGTTCTCTGGACTTAACACATTTCTTCTGCACCTGGTGTTTCCCTAATGGCCTCTAGATTCCTTCTCCAACATCATCTCTCTGGCCCTCTACATACATGCTTTAATTTTCATTTATAATTTGTCTTTGTTACAGTTTTAATATAACTTGAGACAAAAATAGTCCAAACTAATTCAATGATTAAGCATCAGTCTGTTACATACCTGCTGGGTGCATTTGCATTTTTCTTGCTAACAGAGCCTTGGCTTCACTTTCCAAGAGCATGGCAAGAGTGACAATATTTCGAGGATTTATAGATGGTGCATGTGTCATAAGCATTAATGCCTTAAGGTTGGCAAAGATTTTTCCCATCACAATAATTCTGACATTGCTTTTGGCATTCTGCTCTATCAAAGGGCCATATATTTTACATTGATTGGTCACTTGGTGGATACAGTCTTCAAGTGTTGGGATTGTTTCCTGTAGGATGTCATCAAACAAAATGATGATATCAGCATCAAGGAAAGCCTCCTCCAGTTCAGTGTGGGAGGTGACACTACGAAGGACCGGGGATGCTAAATCTTGAGTCTCCATAACAACACCCTGAAGAATTTCTTTGAAACTGCTTCTGTCCAACAAATGAAGGCTGACCTCAGTTTCCATTCCAAATATTTCTCCATTCGTTAATAAAGGGATCAGATGATAGCAGGCATGACTGCATGCCCTGATTAAGAAAAAAAGGATAAAGAAAACCAATAGTTTTGAAGCATCTAGTACCAACAGAATTTATTTTTCAGCTCTTTGTGGGCAGGTTGGTGGCAGTGGTGAAATTTTGCAAAGCAAGTGGCAAAAAAGGGAGATCAAAGCCTTCTCAATCACTCAAATCCCTCATAATACATTAGCATAAATATACATTGGAAGGATAACCACATGTTACATAGCAATTACCCTGTTTGCTGCTGCTTTTCTGATTTTGTCCATTCTAGCATAAGCATCTGGAGGTGGGCTAATCCTGAGAAAAACAACATCACTGGCAGAAATACTTCAGCTCTCCTCCCAACTATCTGTAAAGTGCTGTTTCCCCTCTTTTTAAAGGGAGATTTTGCAAAGTAGCTGGAGAGATTTTTTAGGCTATCTTTGAAGTAAAATACTTACTTGACTCAAGCTCCATGTAGTTTTCCTGGCAACAATATGGAAGTGGCTTGCTATTGCCTTCTTCCAACATATTTTTTGAACTTGCCATTCTAACCGAAAGCCTGGGTTTCCTGGTGGTTTTCCATCCAAGTGCCAACCAAGCTGCTTAGCTGTTCAATATTAACCAAGTTCAATTATGTGATCTGATAAATATTAGCCCCTCCACCAAACATTTGCACATATGGGTGTAGGGTAGTTGAAAATATATTTAGCCTTAAATTATATACAAACCTGTAGGAAATGTGATGATAAATATCTGTGAATTTTCCTATTTTCTTTAATCACAAAAAACTGATGGAACAAATTAAACCCTAAAATTCAATGGCAATAACCTATCCTGGTGTCAACAATATACAGATTCCTATCTTGAGCCAGCTAAGCAGCATGACCAGATAGATGGCAGGGACCACACTGCTGGTTTCCCATAGCTAATGTCAATGGGACAGTGGCAATCTGCAACTGGACACTAAAGAGGAATGATCTAAATTCTTGAAGGCCAGTTTGGATATCACAATAAAAGAATGCACTCATTTGTATACATGTTCCCAATTCAGCAAATCTGCCTGACTCTGTGACTCCTGTATTAATAAGAAAAAAAAATGAATGAGGTTAAAATTTTTCAGCCTCTGTTGTTTCTTTTTCATCTTCTCACCTGTTGACCCAAATGTGCAAGGGGTTGATAAGACTTTTTAGTTCTTCCTCTTCTGTTTCAATTTCTATGCAATTATGCAAGTTCTCTTTAGCTATTAAGAACATCTCTTCAGTCATCATGTGTGATGTGACGTTATAGTAGTGCTGAAAATTAAAAAGGGTCATCAGTAAATATCCATTTATCTCAAGTTCTGAAGACCAAAACATATTTTATTACAAAAATATAGAAACAGTAGTAACTACAGAATTGGAAGAACTTGCCTCATCTATGATGTTAGCTGTCCAAGAACAGCAGGATATAAATAGTAATATAACAACATGAGATGGGAAGCAGATTTCAGTTTTGCCAGATTTTATTTTGTTAGACCCCTACCTCTACCACAGAATGTCAAGAGCAAAGACATATACTTGGAGTTAAAACATATGGTGCCTCTGAGCATTTCTTGGTCTAGGGATTTGTTTTTAGATGAAATTTTGAACTCAGTTCAGAGTTTGCACAAAAAATCTGATGACTCCATGGACACGTGCAGACAGTTTTACTGGGAACAGGTACAGAGTGTTTTGATTTCTTCCCAGTTTAACCTACAGCTCTGGGATGTTTGATGGTTTCTCTTTCAAGTCCTAATTCTGCATAGCTTTTTAAGATTAGCCGAGGTCAGCTGCTGAGTGTTGCCACCCATCTTGGCACTTCATAGTTTACTTCCCCCAAATCCATTAATATTCATTCATTCATTCATTCATTCATTCATTCATTCATTCATTCATTCATTCTATATGTCACATTTATACTCAGTTTTCTTTATTTTAACATCCTTACATTTTGTTGTTGCTATTATTAAGTAAGCGGGAAACAAAATTTTTTGCTAATCTACTACATACCACCCATTAGTCTAGCTCAACAGTAAATGGAGTTCTATCACCAGTTATTTGGGTGATTGGCAAGATTATTTGGAATTTACTCTGGAAGTAATCTACAATTACTTGTTAGAAATATTTTCCCGTTTACCAAAATTACTCATTATTCTTTCAAAGAATTTTCTGCTTACTGCCCTTTCCCATTTACCTTAACAAACAACTGTTCTACCCCTTTATATTATGTGTTTCATCTGTCCTTCAATGAGATTCAGATATTTTATTAATATATTTAAGTTCCCATTCACTAATTCCTTAACAGTTTTAACTAAGCTGACTGAAGCACTGTGTTGACAATCATGGCTAAACATATACTGAATTTTGGCTAGTCTGAAAATAAATAAAAACAGATTAATGAGAAAGGAGAAGAAACGAGCAGAAAAATCAATATGCAACTTTTTACCTGAGCATGTTCTAGAAATTCATTGAATCCTCCTAGAAGAAGGCCCTTTCCTCCACGGACCAATAGTTCTCTCCAAATAATTGGAGAGCGTTTGTGTTTCCAGCCATTCTGATTACAGATCTCCTGCAGCCAGTTCTAAAGATAAATGCCTTCAAATTAAGTATAACATACAATTCTAATGTGTATAAATCCATAAATGGCTTTCACAGCAATGCTGAAATAATCATCATTTCCTATAATTATCCAAACACTCTCTCTTCATACAGAACAAGAGGAGAATGTGAAGAATATATTTATGAATAGAATGTATGAATGTGGATGCAGGCATTCATCAGGGTGGAGGACAACTCACATAACAGTAATGCAACCTGGTAACATTTGGCACCCATATTTGGACACCCAGAGTGAGCTCAGCTTGCAGGATGAAATACAGTCTCCATTTTTGATTTATATAATTATCAAGTTGGCAGACACCTTGGTGATCATTTAGTCCAATTCCTGCTCAATGAAGAATCCACATTATTCCTGGAAAAAGACTATCACATCTCTGCTAAAATACTATCAGTGAAAGACTGGTCATCATGGCCTAAGGTATTGTGTTTTCCTGCAATTTCTACCAATTGATTTTACCCTGGAACTCTGGGCTAAAGAAAAATTGTATTTTATTCAAATCATTATTTTCCTTTAAGCTTCCCTTTTTTAGGCTAGACATACACATACACACAGAGCAAATGCTAATATAACCACATTAATGGAATGGGAACAAAACAAAACAAAATAAAACAGAGTCTGGTTAAATATGTGTGCACCTAAGTATACTAATAAGTAATTGTTCACTTTCAGCGTTTTAGCAGAAAAACACAGAACAGATTCTGTGATAATCTATAAAGTAAATTCCTCAGTGACTGCTTTAATCAACACCCAATTATAAATTTGTTCTAGACAAATATACAGAGATAGCCACTAGTGGACAGTATTTTCACATACTTTTTGCCACCAATTGGTGGTGGTGGGGGGGTTACATCTGACTTCTTATCTAAATTCTGCAATAATTCTTTCTGCAGAAAAAAAATCTAATTTATCTCAGTCTAAGCTAAAGCAACACAGATGAAACTTTATGTATCATCAATATGTCAGTTCTTATCCATCAATAAATATTAAAGAAATATGAAGCTGTGTAGATTTGCCAAATTTCATTTTATGCCCCTAAACTATCATACATTTGAAATACAATAAGGTTACATTTAACCAAACTCAATGGTTAGCAGAGTTCATTAGCTTTCTTCATCATTGTCTCAATATAACTATTTTTATACACTGTACATTTATCCTATCTGTCTCTTCTGCCACCTGTAAAGATGCTTTTGATAGTTAATGGATTCCAACAGTAGAGAATATCCCCAGCAGTGAACCAGACTGAAATCTTTTTACCTCCCAGTTGTCAGGATGTTGAATAATCTTGTGTATCCTGAAGTTAGGCAAATTTTCCTGCAGATAGTCAGCTAGGAGTTCTGCTTTAGCATAATAGGGGCAATCTGCCCTACCTGGAAATTAAGTAGTTAATAAGAATTGTACACATTTATAAACTTGTGATTTCTTTATTGGATTTATATCCCACCTTTCATTCAAGAGCCCAAGGCAGTGTACACAATGTTGCTTCTTCCTATTTTTCCCAAAGCAGCCAGCTAGTGAGGGAGGTTGGCTGAAAGGACTGATCCAAAGTCACCCGAAACTTCTATGGCTGAGGGTGGACTAGAACTTGGGTTTCCCCAGTCCTAGTCCCAAACCTTAACTGCTGCAAAACCATGGTAATGTTGAAATAATTTGATATTAAAAATTAGAGCAGCAGAGTATAATGGTCGAAGTACACCAATAATACATTATTTCACAGACACAATATCCGTAAACAACTTCAGTAGATTTTATTGAAATAATCCATAAAATAGGATTGGATTGCTTAGGTAATTCATGGAATTTGTCCTTTTAGTTTGATTTTGCAGCCCTTGATTGATTAGAAGACACTGAAAACAAATCAGAAAATGGGCTAAAGTTAGTTTATACTATTGACCCTAAGATATTTGGGCAGCAAAAATCCGGACTACTGGAAACAAAGACTTAAAGGTTTATGTCTCTCTCTGCTGCCATCTAGTAGTTGAATGGATTGTACAGCCTACATACAGCAGGCCTAATACAATGTTTCTAAAACAGAGGATATGGCTGAGTCCATATTGTATTAAGCTACAATTTAATTAAGATTTATTGAATAATCCACAACAGGCTGAATTCATACAATATGCTAAACCATTATAATGGCTGGTTCATACAAGCCTGTATGCTAAAACCGAACAAACCAAATTAGAGCTTAAGCCTAAACCCTAATTTGGTTTGCTTAAATGATTTTGGCTTAGTTAGGAACCACTCAGCTATTGCTACCTTGCACTATCTATGGATTTGGTTTTAACCCGCCACAATTTGACAGACTCTTGGCGGCTTACAAATACAATAAAAATCCAGTTCAAAAAGCAAAATCGCGAAAACGGAGTGTAATATGTAGATGACAAAGGGTTTAAACGCCTTATTATCTCTATCTAAAGAAGACACGACTTCCAACCTGGAAGTCGTTTTCTTCTCCTACTTATTTACAGTCTCTGCAAGCGGCCCCCATCAGTCTGGGCAGTCTACAAAGAAGCATGATTCCAACAACGATATAGGAAAGAAACGGCGACGCCAGCCTAATCCAAAAGCATTCAGTCATCCCCAACCAGCGGGGGTGTGTAAGAGTCGCCTTGGAGGAGCTTCCCCCTCACCTGCCAGCACGAACTTCGCCATCGAGCAAGAGCCGCGGCTAGAAACCCGCTAATACGAGGAGCTGCGGCAGATTGCCTAGCAACTAGGCGCGCACAGCCCGACGGGAGGCGAAAGCATGAAGGCTCGGCCACTGGCTTATTTTGTCCACTTCAGGCATTCGTACCTCGAGGAAGGAATCTTCCGTCGCGTCGCATGCGAATTTGCATTACCCGGGTTCTTGAGTTGAGCGTCTCTCGCGGAGAGGCCGGTAAGTGGAATGGGGCACTTGAAAGTCTGCGGGCAGGGTGGGAGAGCGCGCGCCTCTCTCGATCTCCCAAGGGATGGGGGCAAGAGGGCGTGGCAAAGGCGCCTTGCACTTTTTTCGCGTTCAGGTTGGGAGGGCTGCGCGAGGCAGTGGCCTTCTGTCCTTGGTGCAGTTCTCAGCGCTGGAAAAGCTGCATGGATCGGACAATGGGTTCAGTGTCTTTCTTTTCTAATAGCTCTCGACCACAGGCTGCCGAGAATCTAATAAAGAGAGGGTGACGTTGCTTCTGTCCTCTAGGCTTGTATTCCTAGATCTCCACTGCCTTCTCTTCTGGTTGTGAACTCTGCAGGTTAGTGTTGAACAGTATAAAGTTCTTTTCTTGCCTTTTTTCAACGATGATTAGTTAATGCCTTTGGGAAGCTTCCGGTTTTCTGAGAAATGGACACGTGCTGTGATTCTTTCATGGGTCTATAAATGTGCAAAATTGGAGGAGTGAATTAAAACATTTTAAAAGTGCCATTGTAATGTTTATTTTGAAATTAACCCTATGGAGTCAAATAGTAGATTTTTTTAAAAGAGCAAGAAGAGCTCTTCATTTTCTTTATTCTCCACTGCAGTTTATTCAAGAAACTGATCTAGCTAAAATGCAACTGCAAATTCTGAAAGCTGTCCCAAATACTAAATTTAGTTTAACCTCTAAGTGTTAACAGTTTTGTCTCAGTTGGGAAATTTTGGCCCAAGTTGGCTCAGTCGTCCAGCACTCAGTCCTCTCATTATTATTTCAGTTTTAGTTAGGTTAGCACTTAATTTGGAAAAGAGATTATTGTACTAGTTGCAGCACAGAAAACATTCCTTAAACTACAGTGGTACCTTGGTTCATGAACTTAATTCGTTCCACGATTCTGGTTGCGAACTGAATTGGTCGCGAATTGAATCAAATTTCCCCATAAGGTTCAGTGTAAATAAGGTTAATCCGTTCTGGCCCCTATGAACGTGGTCGCCAACTGAATTGGTCGCCAACCGAATCAAATTTTCCCATAAGGTTAATCCGTTCTGAACCATATGTATTTTTTTTAATTACAAAAATGTGAAACAAAGTACAGTACAGTACAGTATGAAGAGAGAGAACACTAACCTTGCTTGAGGCAACACCAAAAAGCTTCACAGCAAGTGTCTGTCTGTGACCGCGATCTCACCTAGAGGAAGCCACGACCACGTGTCAAAGCAGGGAAGATGGCCGCGGGTCGTGTTCGTCACCCGATGCGGAGTTCGCAAATGGAAGCAAAATTTTGTGAATGCTGCTGTTCACGAACTGAATTCTTCGTGAACAGAAGCATTCGTGAACCGAGGTATTACTGTAATTGCATATTTTCCATGTACTGTACTGGTAAATAAATTCACTTAAGTGATCTAAACAGCTCTGTTCTCATTTTCTTTAGGTTCAAATAAGTTTTTCCAAGCAAGACATTGTATAGAGACAGCAAGATGAATAGGAAACTGGATTATTTTATAAGGTCAATGAGATGGCTACAGGCATGTCACAATGCAGGGAGACCTTTTCCTAGAACTGAAACCAGAACTGCATCTGGGATTAGTGGGTATAAAAGTTCTGTACAAAATATTCAACATCTGTATGTTCCTTCTTGCTGGCTTCATTCTTCTGTTTCAACTTGTTCTCAAAATACTTATGTTTATGTTGGGAGCAGTGGTGCAAATGAACAGAAAATAGCTAATGACCTTGGGCATGAGGAGAACTTCAAACTCACTCAAGTGAACTCCTCGGAGGAAGTCAGAAATACTGTTGAAGAAAAGGATGGATTTAATATGGTCCAGCAATTTTTTAATGACCTTCAAAAGTGTGCATCTCTCTGTGAGGTACTAGACCTTGCTGCAAGAAGTCCAGTCTCTTCAAAGTATGTCAGTAACTATTTTTCAACTATGTGGATGCTAAAAAAAAATACACTTAAAAGTCAGAACTATGATGAGACAAAGCTGATGTTTGAACACCCGCAGTTTCAACAGCTCTGCCAATGTGTGATTGATGAGGCAAAGTACATGGATAGCAATGATTTGGCATACACTCTACTTGCTGTGGTAAAATTAGGAGTTCCACAAAATACCTGGTTGGTTCAAACATTACTGAGGACTTGTCAGGTAAGCCAAAAAAACCCACAACATTTATAATCCAGACAAACTTAAGGGATGTTTTAGAATAAAGGCTGTGCTGGTTTGAAAAGCTAAACTGATTATTTAGTATGTCTCTAGACTTCACATATATTCTTGTGTCTTTCAAAAAAACCCTTATCACAGTTCAGTTTTGTTATCTACACATTGCAAAAGCTACTATTGATCTATGGCTTTTAGTCTGTACCCCTTTATGTGAAAGTAAGTGCCACTGAACTTAGGATTTATTTCCAAATTGATATGCATAAGATTACCTGTACAGATGCAACACTTAGTCAACATAGTTGATTTTGATCAGCTAAGCAGAATTGGACCTGGTTTGTACTCAGGAATCCACCAGAAACCATCAGGCACATAGTCTAGACAGGAAAGTTTTTTTAAAAAGGTCCCAGAAAAAGGCAATGTCAAACTCTTTTGGCTGTCAAGACAGTGACATGGATGTGGCCATGAAATCACAAGGAGTCAAGCTTGACTTGCAGGAGACTTTTCTATGTCCCGTGGAAGAGTTCACAGGAAAAATGAGATAGAAATTACGGCTGAGTCTCTTAGCCAATGCACTACAGCAGTTTTTATTCAGTACAGCGTTTTATTCCTAGTATTTTACAGGGCTTTGTTTTTAAATAAACAACCCTGTTTTATTTTTTGTTTGCTATTTGACTTATAAAGTTAACTTCAGTTATGGTATTTTGTTGCCACTTACCCTATTGCGAGAGAAGGCTTTATAAAGTACAGGGTATAACTGCACAAAATGCAGCAAATATTGAAGGTGCTCCATGTGATCCAAAGCAGGATGTACCTCTTAGCACAAGTAAATGCACAGCTGAGTATATAGTATTCCTGTTAATCAACATTAAATCTAGAAGCTGTTTTATCAAGATAAAACAATGAACAAAAGCAAAATCCATTGTATCGATGCAAAAGCCTCAACTGACTATTATGCTGAATATTTTTAATAATTATGGGAATAGTCTTTTAGAATTGTATCTGCTTAGGAAAAACTTGCTCCAACAAGAAAGCTTTGTATCTTTCCAGTTTATTCTGTAAAAAAATGAGTATGGGCTGCAGATGTCTTTTTCACATATTAGTAATTATGTACTTGGGCACACCCTCTTCAGTATAGTTGGCTATGCATTCACTGTCACCTGTCCAGATCTTCAGCCTTGCTGTGTAAATTTGCACTCTTTGCAAGCATGCCTCACTGATTATAATTGCCCTATTTGTGTATCATGGTTAATTTGGTCAAGTGGGGGGATTCAGTTCTGTGTCATGTGAGCAGCTAAAACCAATCAATGTGAAGGGAAGAAGTGGGAGTCAGCTTGCCATCTGAACAGGGATGACAAAAGTGATGCAGAGGTTGCAGAATGGAGACAGAGTTCTAGTGCAGTCCGAGAACAAGAGGGCCACATAGGTGGGTAGATAAGAGGGTATGAAAGGGGTGAAGGGAGCTTCCTTTTGTTTTGACTCCTTAGTAGCAGCTGGGAGGCAACAAAAGTGGCAGAGCCCTTTGACTTGGACACTAGCAGTCACGCATTGCGTGTGCCCAGGAGAAGTTTTACTATGGAAGAGCAGCTGATTTGGTTAGCTGGGACATGCAAGCATGGGTGATAAGGTAACATGTTTGAACTACCTGTAGCACAGGAGTGGGCAACTTGTTAATTCAGGATAACATACCTCCTTTGGCCCAGTTTCTATGCAAGAGATTGGTTTAGATTGGAAAGAACTTTCTGCCCTATTCCTGCAACCTGCTTATATGTGTGTGTGTGTGTGTGTGAGAGAGAGAGGGAGAGAGAGAAAGAGAGAAGAAAGGACTACTCCTTATTTGACTCTGGCCTTTACCACCTACTAGTTTCAGCCTGCCTACAGTGAGACCCTAAACAGATGATCACTGAGGGAATGTGGACCTTAACAAAAATTGGCTTACCCTATTGCAATATATTAAGCATTGGGGTTAAATTTCCTGGACAGGCTGTATATTACTTCTGTATCTGATTCACAAGTGGACAGTTGCTACTTTATAACTATTATGACTAATATTAATTAGTCCTGTGCTTGGCTCACTTTCCAGAAACAACTATATTTGGGTGTGTGGTTTAATGTTCTAATTTTTGAGACAAAGAGAGAAAAGAAAAAACTATGGGGTCATCTCGTTGTTTTAGAATAGTCTCACTGAAGTTAATAGGATTTACTGTAAGTGAACCATTATCAAAGTCATTTAAGTTGGTCTACTGTGTGACTATGGTTCCAACCCTCCCTCTTAGGTTCTTGATGCTCATTTATTGCTTTAGGTCCTTGTTATTTGTAGTGGGTAATGGTTTCATTTGGGTTGGAAGGGCCAGAAAGAAAAGGAATGGAGTTCCAGAAATGTATCCATCACTGTCTTCAACAGTGTACCGAGGTTGGAATGTTTAGCGGGAATGAGCAGCAAAGTTGAACCATCACTTTTATCAGCTCTTTGACATTATCCCTTTCCTTGTGCGGCATTTCTATAGTGCAGCGTAAATGCTGATTCCTCTCCCAGCTCTCTTTGGTTTAAAGCTAGAAAAGAAATGGAAGCCCCTTTGTACAACCTCCATACAGCATGAAACTCTGTGTTGAGTAGGGCTGTGCAGTAGAACGCTTGTTCTTTCTCTAACTTTAGAGAAGCTGAGAGAATGAGAAAACTCACTGTACAATTAATACAGCCTTAATAAAATGTGGTACTGTGCATTGTGTCTCTTTCCCCATAGCAGTAGGGATTTGCTTGTTAATTTTTCCTCTATCTGGCCTGTGACTATCTTTTCATGAAAATCTGCTAAAATGACTTTTGAATCTTTTGAATAGGAACGTCTCAATGAATTTAATGATCGATGTATCTCAGTTATTGCAAAGACTTTGAAAGACATGGAAAAATGCAAGAATGTGGAAGCTCTTCAATTTGGACTACAGTAAGAAAAGAGAAGACCTAGATTTCTTATAAGTGTTAAGTTTGTAAAATGGTACTCTTCAGTTATTGGACACACTTGTGGGACAAGTTTCTTCCCAGTTAAATAGCTGTAGCTTATTTATGTATATCTGAACCCAAATGTTTTGAGCTTACTTAATTCCAGTTCAAAATATAGGTTTCTTTAGTAAACTATAATTAAGACTAATCATAGTTTAGGATTCAGATGAAGCACTCATTAGATTTTCATTGGAAGCGGGAGCTTTTTTCTCCTCCTTGTGATGGTGCAAGAGGAAAGGGAACTGCTGGCAGAGGTAGCATACTAGCTGGAATTTAGGGATGCATCCAAATGAAGCCATAAGTAAAAAGAATGAGATTTTAGCACTGTGAATTTAAGTTGATTAAATACCCAGGAAGATACTTGAAAATTAAAGAGGTTGAATACTAGAAATGTTTGTTTAAAATTGCGTCAGGATATAAAATGGAATATACAGCACATGTATGCATTTATTTAGAAGCAAGCCTCACTGAGCTCATTGGGAATTACTGACAAATAAATATATGTAAGGTCAGTCTCTTACTTTCCTAGACTGAATTCAACATACCATGATTTAGAATAAGATATAAATGAAAAATTTTACAGGACACCTTCCAGTTTATATTAATTATATTAATCTCTGGTATAGTCTTAGACAATCCCAGGACAGTCCTCCTGGGAATCGTTAGTGTCCATACCCAGGCTGTCCATTTGCATTTGCTTGTGGACATTTGTTTCTCTCGCTTTTAATTTTTTTCAATAATCAAGGCACCCTAGAGAATATAAAAAAATCTCCTCTCACCCCTATGGGTGGTATGTGTCTTCTTCAATCTTGGGACCTCTACTTCTGCGCAGTATCTTAGCTGTTCCCAGCACTGCACTCTTCTGGACAGAAAGCTCTGATGTTGTTCCTGGGATCTGTTGGAGTCATTCTCCCAGCTTAGGAGTCACAGCCCAAATGCTCCTGCCACCACTGGGATCACTTTGGCCTTTACTTTCCACATCCTGTCTAGTATCTCTTTCAGGCCCTGGTACTTTTCCAGCTTCTCATGCTCCTTTTTCCGGATGTTGTTGTCATTTGGCACCGCTACCTCTATCACTACTGCTGTCTTCTGGTCCCTGTCTACTACCATTGATGTCTGGCTGATTGGCCAGTACTTGTCTTCCTTCTGGATCTGGAAGTCCCACAGGATCTTAGCCCTGTTATTCTCCACGACATTCTGTGGAATCTCTCATCTGGACTTGGGGGGTCCTAGCCCATACACTGTGTAGATGTTCCTGTACACAATGCCAGCTACTTGGTTGTGTCGTTCAGTGTATGCTGTTCCTGCCTGCATCTTATACCCTGCCACTATATATATAAATTAAAATAGCATACAATTAAAATCAGAATTGAAATTATCATGAAAATGAATCAATAATTAAAAGCTTGGTGGAAAAGCTGTGTTTTTAATCTTCCTAAGTATTGACTGAGTGGAGGCCAAACACATCTCCTTAGGGTGTCCATTCCACAGCCTGAGACCCATGCAAAAGAAGGCCTTTCCTGATATACTGGATGGCCAACTTCTATTAAGAGGGGATCTTAAGGGACTTTTTCTATTGATCAAAATAGGAGGGCATGTTCATAGTAGGAAAGTTGTCCCACACTTAGTTCTGCACTAAGGCATTAAGGACTTTAAAGGTCAATGCCAAACAGTTTGAATTAGGTCAGAAAAGCAACTGTTAGCCAGTGCAATTCTTTCAGTAGAGGCATTATATGATCCATGCAACAGTTAGCGACCTGGCCCCTGCATTTTATGCCAGTTGCAAATTCTGGACAGTTTTTGAGGGTAGCCCTATGTACACTGGATTGCAGTAGTTAAGTAGGTTGTAACCATGGCACGGGTAACAGTTGCTAAGTCCAGTTGGCTCTGGAAGGGTTACATTTGAAGTACTGGCTGTAATTACTGCAAATGCATTTCTCACCACAGCTGGCACTTTTAAACCCTTGTGACATCTGGAGGTCAAGCAGCACTCTCAAGCAGCACCTTGCTAGGGGAATACAATCATATCCAGAGCAACCCTTAACTCAGTTCCAGTTTCCATCTTTTTCCTTGTTCCAATGCGTTCAAGCAGAGTGATGCACTCTAAGTCCCCTCAATTAAACAATTTCATTCTGTGGGACTAAGGAAGCATGCCTTCTCTGTTGCAGCCCCTGCCCTCTGGAATAGAATCCCCCCCAGAAATGCACATGACTCCCACTTTTCCTAGGGTTCTGGAAGTCTCTTTAAGACTGGCTCAGTTCTCAGGCTTAGGGTTACTGGGGTGTGGAGCCCCTGTTTTATTTATTTATTATCATTATGGCTGCCTTTTAGTCTGCACAGTCATATGGTTTTTAGTTGTGTTTTTAACTTATGTACTGATATTGTAAGCTGCCCAGGGTCTTTCTGGAATTGGGCAGCTTTAACAAATTCAGTCAATCAATCAGTGAGTGAGTGAGTGAGTGAGTGAGGCAGATTTAACAAATCCAATAAATAGATGAGAGAGAGAGAGAGAGAATATGAGTTTTGGACTTTACAGATTTTTCACTGAGCCTACTGTGCCTCTTATGACAGATAGAAATAAAGGAAAACCACCAAACTATGCACCTGTTCCTAATTCCTTGGCCTTAGATTTATCTATCCTTAGTGCCTTCATTTTATCTAGGTTCAGCTCTTTTTCTTTTCTTTTCATCTGATTGAAATGGATCCAGAAAATTAGTTTCATTCAGACTAATTGGGCCTGGAGCTGTGAGGCCATCACATTTATTTACTTACTTACCTACTTATTTACTAAGTTTTCTATGCCATTCCAATCGAAACCTACTCTGAGCAACTTATATTCCTCATTCCATTAAAGTACAATTAAATTAATATCTAACTACATGACACAATAATACATCATCCTCATCCATCATGTCTATCATTAAACAACTCAGTCAGTGGGACTGTTCAGTCAGTTCCATTCAATATCACCTATCCTGACATGCTGTCTAGAAAAACCAGGTCTTAATTGATTTTTGGAATTGTAAGAAAGATGGAGTCAACCTTATATCTTGGGGTAGCCTGTTCCAGATGTGGGTGACTGCTACAGTGAAGGCTTGTGCATGGGGAATCTGATGATGTATTCCTTTCCTTCTGGGTCTTACTAGGCAGGCAGAATCTACTCAGAGAATCACCTTGCCCAGGAGTGAAATATGTGAGACCAAAGTAACTTGAGGCTATCTCACCATAATTATTACAGATCCAGCATTTATTTTAGGACATATTTATGATCTGGTTTCAGGATAAGACAGATTAGTAGTGAATTCATAACTGATGGGTTTTAGGTGAGCTGAATATGTTTCAATTCTCTTGACAGGATGGAGGACCAATTAACATGATCTGCCCTTGGTAGCTAATAGAATCTAAGGAATTTCTAAATGTTGTAGAGGATTTTTTGTCCACAGTGGTTGGTAGTATTCTTGACACCTTAGTTTTAGTCTGGAAGAGTGAAATGAGAAGGGCTGTTGATACTATTTGGAATGCAGCTGTCAGTTATGAGAATCCTGGAAAGCCCTTTGATTTATCAAGCAGTTCTAGGTGATGCGGCTAACTAGTATATGGTTAGAACACAGGTGGTGTAAATCTTTCCATGAGTTTAACCAAGCACAGGTCAAAAGACAGTCTTATCTCCCTAATACCATCCAGCTGCAAGGGCTTGCTTGTGGTCCCAGCCCCGGATTTGGTTTAGTTCATTGGTAAGCAGTAAGTCCTTCTCAATGACAGCTGCTCCGCCTGGTGTCTTCATAAAATAGAGACCTGCCTATTAAGAATACCCGGGTTACAGATGACCCATAGTTAAGAACAGAGCCTATTGTAGCAAAATTCAAGTTAAATATACAATGATTCAAGTTAAATGCACAATGGTTCGAGTTCATTACACAATACTACTTATACAGTATTATATAATAATACTGTTCCGGCTTACATACAAATTTGACTTAAGGACAGACCTTGGGAATGAAACTCATTCTTACACTGGGGATTACCTGTATTCCAGACCTTTAAAATACCTATTATTTTATTTTTCTGTTTTTTTAAGAATGAAGTTTGTTTTAATTTTGGAATTTATTGTTTTTCAACATTGTTGATTTTACTGACTTTTTAAAATTATCATATAAAGTGCTGTGGGTTCCTCTGAGAGGAAGATCAATATAGAAATAAAATAAAATAAATTTGTTATTTTCCATCCCATGTTCTCCTTTTTTTGCTCGAGTATGCTTAACGAAAAAGTTTCAGGTTTCAAACATAGCTTCTGACTTGGGAAGAATTAAGGAAACAGGAGAGGGTTGCGAAATCATTCCAGTGATTAAAATCATTTCAGTGATTTAAGTTAGATTTAAAACAGTTTTTGGATTTTCCTGGACCTATATAATTTCAGAGGCTCAATAAAAAAAGATTCAGGGATTTGAGAAATATATAGAGTATATACAATTTTGTGAAAAAGTACTTACTACTGTTCAGATTACCTAAATGTTTGCATATCTTTGCAATTAAATTATTATCAGAGATTCATGTGGGACAGAGTACAGTCTGACTGAAAAATAACAGCAAAGTTGGATGTTTGTTTCATTTATTTTATAATGTTCAATGACAAAAATATTTTAAAAATGTGAAAACAGTAGATACTTTCCCCAGAACGCTATGTAGACCTATATCTAACTCAGTAGAACCTTCATGGAATGAAGAAATGAACTCATGCTTGTTTAAACTAGGCATATGACCCAGAAGTTTATTTTATAATGTTCAGTGACAAAAATATTTTAAAAATGTGAAAACAGTAGATACTTTCCCCAGAACACTATGTAGACCTATATCTAACTCAGTAGAACCTTCATGGAATGAAGAAATGAACTAATGCTTGTTTAAACTAGGCATATGACCCAGAAGTTGTAACTGAATGAAATACATGACACTATGGCAATTTACCCAAGTGAAATTTTTCATGTGACAGACAAGCTTAGATGCCCTGGACATTCCCAATCCACCATTGTCTGTAATAAGTCTGCAAAATTAGCTGTATTTTTAATCTTCTTAATGTTTAAAATGTATTCTGTTTCAAGTGGAAGATGTATTAGTGTCAAAGTGTGTGTGTGTGTGTGTGTGTATAATGGTAACTCTCCATAAGTTTATGTCCATTACATATTCTGAGTTTCTTTTCTTAATAGGTTACTTTTAGAAGAGAAAGTCCACAAAATATCAAATGTGTTTATATTGCAAACCATAATGCGCAGTATCGGGAAGGATGTACCACTGACACTTAAAAGAAGTTTGGAGGTAAAAAATTGATACTGTTCTTTCATCTGTGTATTCAATTATTAGATTAAGATTGCAAAATGTACACACAGGTACCATTACTTTTGTCATCATGGAGGGAAAAAATGATTTATTTTAAGAGCTGTGAGTGTCAAGAATCACGAAATATAGTCAAGGGCCTGATTATCTGAGGGACCACCTATCTCTGATCATTTCTGCCTGTCCAGTAAGATCAGGTAGGGTGGATGTGCTCCAGGTCTCCTTGGTCAAATATCTGTCAGGACCTAGGAAGTGTGTCTTCTCTGTTGCAGCATCTACCCTCTGCATTCCTCCCCCAACAGTGTTTCCCCCCGATAGCATTCCCTCCCCCCACGAAATCTGTAATGACTCCCACCCAGATAATGTTCCAGAAGTCTTTGAACACTTGGCTATTCTCTCAGCCCTTGAAATAGGGTGGTTGTTGAGTCCTACAGTTTTCTTGTTTTACCTAATATGGATGGGTTTTCTTCTGGATGTACATGATCTGTTTTTCTATTTTATAGTTCCTTACTTTTTTACCCAGACTTGTTTGAAGTAGAGTGGACTCTAAATAAGATAAATAAATATTACATATTATAGGCAGTCCCTGGTTACGAACGAGATCTGTTCCTAAGTCTATCTTTAAGTCAAATTTGTAGGTAAGTCAGAACATATATTTAGTATCCTGATCAATGATCAGGATCATTTAGCCACATGATCCTACTTAAAATGTTGGATGGCATTCTCGTTCCTTGAGCTGACAAACCACAGAAGCCAGGCAATGTTTTCAAAGTAGTGCGTGTGTTTTTATATTTATATTTTATATTTATATATTTAATATAATAGGCTTTATGGTAGTCCGTTCATAAGTACGAGTTGTCCATAAGTCGGACATTTTTAACCTGGGGACTGCCTGTAATTCTTACAGTTGTAGTGCAACAGAAATGAACGCATTATTTCTGTGTTCCTTTTTTCAAGAACTGTGATGGAAGAAACATTTTCATTCATTTGATTTCTATGGCTGCCCATCTCACCATAGCAACTCTAGGTGGCTAACAGTATATAGAAACATACAAATAAATATCCTAATAACAGCATAAACCCATCACATCAACCTGTCCCACCCGGTCATGCAGAGAAGGCATGCTATGGACCCCGTCTGCAAGAGGATTTCATCTGACGGGGTCCAGGAGATGAGCCTTCTTGGCAGGAGCCCCTGCCCTTTGGAACACTCTTCCCCCAGAAGTGAGGCTGGCCCCCTCCCTTTTAGGCTTCAGAAAAAAACGGAAGACCTGGTTTTATCATCACGCATTGGGGTGGGGATGGGAATAGTCAGTTTTGGGGTTGGCTGGTTCCCTTTGACCGATATTATCTGGTCACAGGCTGAAATAATATCACCATCTCTTGGATTTTATTGTATTTAATAGTTGTATTTTAATAATTGTATTTTATATTTTTATTATTTATGTTTTTACTGGTTTTAAATTGTTTTGTTGTGAACCGCCCAGAGTCGCTCCTTGTGGGGGAGTTGGGCAGTGATATAAATTTGATAGATAGATAGATAGATAGATAGATAGATAGATAGATAGATAGATAGATAGATAGATAAGTTATAAAGACAACCAAGGTAAAAAACTAACATAACTATGAAGACACTATAACTATATAGAAAGTGAGAAATCAACGATAAATATTCAGATGTAAATGGCTAATCCTAAACAGAAAAATATTGAACTAGTTGGGTACTTCCTCAAAACCGGAAATCTTCAAAGTAAAAGTAAGAGAAAAATATTTCTTACCTCTCTGTGATAACAAACAATAATTTTATAATTCTTCTCATGTTGGCCAAAGATATTTCTGGCTAATTCCAATTTTATTTCAATTTAGAACAAGTTGTTGAGTCTGATGGGTGAATTTACAGTTCTACATGCTTTTCAAATGTTCAGTGTACTGGGTGAAATGGATTATCTCTCTGTTCCAGTCCTGAATGCTTGTAGTAAGACAATAATAGGTAAGTCCTGACAAATGTATGAAATCGTTACTGTTCAGATCAGTTTACTTGATTGTTATGTTCTTGAAGCCAGTTTCTTTTAATTTGCCGTAGTAGTTTATGTAAACATACTTGCTGATGAATAGCAAAAGAAGAAAATAGTAGAGAGTATGTGTGGCTTGGGGTTGAACTGTTGGGTTCTTGGTGAACTCTAAGCTTGATTGTTTTTCTGCAGATGTTTCATTTCCAGGCTAGGTAACATCATCAGTATGAGGGAGAGTGGAGTTTGCTGGCTGTTTCTGTATAGCTTGCCTTGACTTGGTTTGGGTGTGGTTTCTTTCTTGACAGTTCCTTGATCTGGCGCCATTTCCTGCTTGCCTGGATATTGGCTGTTTCCTGCTTATCTGGGTGATGGCTGCTAGGGAAGATGTGGTCTGGGCTGCTTGTTTCCTTCCTTGACTTTGTCATATCTTTTTTTAAATGGTATGTAGATGGGGTTTATCTCAATGTGTCTATTGATGGCTGATTTGTCAGAATGCCAAGCTTTCAGGAATTTCCTAGCATAGCGATATGCTCCAGTCTTCTGTGAGCTAATCATGTAATGAAATGTTTGCAAGAAAACAATCAAGCTCAGTGAACACCAAGAACCCAGTAACAGAAGAAAAATAGGGATGATAGATGGTTAAAGGAAACTATTATCTGAAAATTTGCACATACCTTATAGTCTATAAAACTAGACTTGCACATTTGTAGTGGAAGTTATAAATATTTAAGAAAATTGGCTCAAAAAGATAAGTGTTAGGCTCCTCTAAAGCAGCACAAAGGGTCTTCTGATTTTATTGAACAATAGGCAGTGGACACGTGGTAGATATGAAGAAGGTTCAAAAAGTTATATGGCATGTTAATACATTCCTCAAAAGAGAGAACCTCCACTAGATCGCTGCTTGTTCCCTGAACAGTTCTTTACTTTTGCCAGTTATATTGTATTTTCTGCTTCAGGATTTATCATGTCATTTTTTTTTTATGAACTAAAAGTGCAAATGTGTTTACTTATGTTACATTTGACAAATGTTTTCAACCCAGTACATTTTCCAATGTTAGTTTTCTTTGCATGCATTAGAAAACATTGAAGGAACTCCATTTTCGAAGCTACTGAACATTTTGAAAATGAGCAGACAATTGAGATACCAAAATAGGATACTCTATTCTGCATTAGCAGATTATGTCACATCAGTCTTCTATACATGGAACAGACGTGAGGTAAACTTGTAGAATGTCACTCTTCATATTACTGGCATTCTCAGTAAATGAATACTAGCATGGAATGTTAATATTGTTTTTAATTTTATTTTAGATTTATAATATTATTTGGGATAGTTCCTCTAACTGCAAATAGGAGTGGGGAAGGGTATTGCACTGCAGACAATATTCCAGCCTGTGTACTGAAATAACTTAATCTGTTTGTCTCTATATTTTCACACATGTATGCTGGATTATGACTAATTTGAATAACAGATGTTCTTTTAATCTACTTGACAAATGATATTAAGCTATAAGAAGTGTAGAAATGTAGAGATTGGTTTAGCTGAAGAAATTATCAGTAAAGTGAAAATAAAGATGGGAAAGAGGTAAATAAAAATTAAAGTATAATAGGTTTTTTGAACTGGATGACTAAATTTAAACTAACAGTGTTCACTGCAATATGATATTTTTGTGGTCTACTGATCTGGGGCAGGTTTAATTCTTTCATTTGTTTAGAGAAACAATGATACTTTGCCATCCAATCTAGAAAAGAACTCCAGAATGATTATAAAATACAGTGACAGTGTAAGAATAAATCCATACAAAATTTCAGCCCCTCCAGTAGTGATAAAACCAGCAAAATATAATCAAATAGAAATAAATATGTCAGTCACCCAATATATGATTTGTTGAAATAACATTTATCAAGTACTTAAAAACCTAGTAGAAGAGAAATCTGGACTTTTAATCTGAGTGCTGCAACCCAGAACAATTCTCTCCCATGTTACAAGTCTTTGAATCTGGACGTCAAGTGAAAAAGAAAAGGTGGAAGGGAGGGAGGGACAGTGGATTGGCACGCTCTGAGCAACGAACTACAGGTGCTGTTGTTCTTTCACATTCTGCAGGGGTATTTTTCTCAGATGAATACTGTAGTTTTGCTTTAACTTGAATTCAATTTAAATTGAACTAACAACTATAGGCAATATGGTTGTTCTGATCCATATCATAACTCCTGTCTGTGTTACAGAAAATTACAATTTCGAAAGGCTTTGAGAGGTTAACAGTTGGGATTTGGGGAACGCAACCAGGCTGAGCAACTTTGGTTTAAACTTATTGTGGCAGATTAGTTCCATACTATTTCACAAAGAACAAGGGAGGAGAAATTTGCCTGAGAAGCTTAGAATAGAAGAAGGATTGGGGAATAGAGATGCAGGAAAGCAAAAACATGCAAAAAAAAAAAAAAGCTGCTCTTTTCAGTTGTATATTCTCAGGCTTAATAAACTTTTTGTCTGTTTTTTAAAAAACCCTCTTAATAAAGTTATCTCAATAGTACATTTAAAATGCATGTGTGTTATTTTAACTTCTCCTTTTGATTTCAGGTAATTCTGTTACTTTCAGCCTTTGAAAATCTTGGTGTTCATCCAGTCAAACTGATGGATAAATTTCTTGAGGAAATGATGCTTCACCCTGAATCCTTGAACCTGAAGGAGGTTATAATTATTCTGCGAGCATATTCTAATCTCAATCACTTCCCCAGTGGCCAAAACCGGGAGTAGGTTATTCTTTAGGAAATACTCATTTCAGAAATAATTATTGAAACATTTCTGGTCATTTGTGAATAATCTCAAATTTGCCATCAAATTAATATATAGAATTCTTTAATGGCGATAGGTGTTACAACCTGGGCTTAACCTATGGGTTCTCAAATTTTGGATTACTGCAACCCAGTAAATGGTGGATTTATGTGATCACACCTACCTCCTTGAGTTAGAAAAGAAAAGAAACCATTTTTTTGTTTGTTTGTTTGATTTTAACAAATATTTGAAAGGGGAACCAAGACAAAAGAGCAAAAAAGAAATAAAAGAGCAGAAGAGAAAAGAAATAGAAAAGAGATTTATAGACTGTGTAAAATTGAATAAGAATTTTTGTAGTAATATTAGATTTGTGGTGCATGTAAAGATGACCTACCTACCTTCCTTCCTTCCTTCCTTCCTTCCTTCCTTCCTTCCTTCCTTCCTTCCTTCCTTCCTTCCTTCCTTCCTTCCTTCCTTCCTTCCTTCCTTCCTTCCTTCCTTCCTTCCTTCCTTCCTTCCTTCCTTCCTTCCAGCTGCCCCAATGTGTTACAACTCTGGGTAGCTTACAAAATACAACAATAAAGCTCACAGAATATATCATTAAAAGAGAGTCCAGAGAAAATCAACAGTTAGTTAAAACTCCAAAACATCTCTTAGGGACGTTTTGGAGCTCTGTTTTGGTCCACCACCCCTTCACACCAGGGGCCAGGGTATAGAGCATTTTAAAGCCAAATCAAATCCATGTTCAGTAACCAACAGAGGCAGCCGATATAATAAGAATCATCAATCAGAATAAACAATAGGAGTTTCTATCTGGTCAAAAAAGTCTGTCATTGTAATGAATCGGGCAAAATCCAATATCATAAAAAGCCTTAAAGCCCACTCCTTGGGTGTGGTACTAGTAATAGAAACCATATTTTTAATGGGAAGAATTATGCCCTGCATAATTCCTGAATCTGGGTTTCCCTTTCGGGATAGCCTGTCTCATTCATCAAGGTCAAGGGAGAAAGTGGAAAAGGCTCCTTCCTTGCCTGGGCTGCTCTGGGCAACAAATACTGTTGTTAAATTGCTGCTGCCGCTGCCGGTCACAAGGCATCGGCAGACTGTAAGTGGCTTTTGGCCCTCTTTCTCCCTGTCTCCGCACAGCCTGGTCTTCTTTCAGTTCCGGCCTTGTGCTTGTGGCCTGTAAATCCCTTCCCCTCTGTGGAAGTTCTCCCTGCAGAATAAGAGTTGGGTCAAATTGTCTGTTCCTCCTTTGAAAATTAAATGTAGTGAATTTTTAAAAAACGGTCATCACTCTGGCTTCATGCAGGCTGCTTGAACATGCCAAGTACATTTGCATCACTGCATCAACGTGATAAAGAAAGGAAAGCCTCCGGCAGGAAGGCACTTACTTGCCATCCATTGTCTTGAGATCCCCACTTTGAGAAACACTGGCTTAGCCTGTGGTCCTCAGATTTTTTTTTTCATGGACCAGTTGTACATTGCTGGGAATGTTGGTGAACTACTTCATAAATCTTTGACTTACAAAGTATATTTTAATGGCCTTTTTCCTGTAGTGCTGACATAATTGTCCAAGCGAGCACATTTTGCAAAAATGTACGTCTAAACCAGGCTGGTGAGCCAGTGCCTTTAATTAGTAAATTAAAAAAAAAAAAGGAATTGACAGAACCAAGTCTATCTTAAAGCAGTATCTGCAGCAGATCACAGTGATGCCAAAATGACAAGACATAGACAATGATGTTATACGAATGCTGATGTTAAATAGTTGCGTCCCAACAGCTGACACAAGATTTTCATAAATCATGGACAGTGCTGATGCTGTTGTAGTTTGCTTGATAACCTGACTACCAGGATAGAAACAAATTATAGTCAAGTGCAGTAAATTACATTTCTTAACTTTGATAAATAATAGTAAAAATTGAGGTATTATCACAATAACTTAAAAAGCTAGTATAATATTCTTAACTTGAAATGTAATCAATCCTAGAAGAGATACTGGTACCAAACAGATCAAGTCAGTGAATTTGATGGAAGGGCTATGCTTTTTGTTTTTGATTGTGGAAGGAGGTTTACAAAATAGCAATATGTAGAAATTTTCCTAATTTATCTCGTAAGTATATAGTTGTGAGTGGATATATAAGTTCCATGTATCTGTAAATTTATATTGTATCCTATTAGGAATTTATATATTTGTTTATATTCCTTATTTTTAAAGGTTTCTTGACACTCTGAATACTATCTTGAATAATCATCTACATGAGGCTGCTGATACAGATTTACTAAGAGCTATATATTCATTCTGCGTTTGTGGATATCTTCCCCAGCTTGCTCTTAATCAACTGCTTCAAGAGGAAATCCTCAATGATCTGGTAAAATCAGGTTAGAGGTTAATTTTCCTTATTTTCTTGCTTTAATCTATGCTGATCATATCTATAAATGGATTTTTTTGGGCATACGGATTTAATATATGTACATTAATTATGTAATAAAAGGTAAATAAAATACAGTACCTACATAATATATGTACATTAATTATGTAATAAAAGGTAAATAAAATACCTACTTTCAGTTTTATACTGTTAGCAAATGCTGTTAACTCATATTTCTTTCAAAATGCTCAGTGTAATGTTACATTGTTCATCAGTATCCTAAAATTCATATCATGGTGATGTCTTAATTGGAACAACTATTTATTTTTTGTTTGTTTGTTTGTTTGTTTGTTATTTTTATTGGAACAAGACCACAAAAGCTGTTCTTTGGGTTAAGTAATGAACCTGGCAAGGAAGTGTGGGATATGACAGGATCAGGTATGGCCTTGAGGTGCAAGGCAAATGAGCTGCATTGGCTGCTTGCCAAGAGGGTTGCGGGGCAAATGGAGGAAGCATTTTGATTGGCCAAACCCAGCATATAGGTGTTGGAGACTAAAGCCCTGGAATGCTGCCAATTTGAGTTGTAAAGAGAGAGAGGGAGGAGAGACATGTTTCCACTGGGCAACTTGAGAAGACATTTCTGAGTCTTTGTCCGATAGTACGTAGAAATCACACCCTCTGCCTGGAAATTTTTGTGCTTATCTTTTTCAGGTGGTCCTTGCTTAACAACCACAATTGGGACCAGAATTTAGGTCACTAAGTGATGTGGTCATTAAGCAAATTATCACATGACCACTCCACTTAGTGACCACAATCCTAGCAGTCCCAGTTGTTAGGCAAGGCAATCAAATCAGTGGGGAAGCTGGCAGGAAGTTGTAAGCCCCAGGTGCTGCTGGATGGGGGAGGGAGTGAGGGGGTGCGTGGGAGGGTATGTGGGGGTGCAATGTGGGTCAGGTGTGCAAGGGCCTCAGAACTTCTGAAGCCTCTCCACTCCGGGGCTGAAAATCTGCTTGGATTTCAGCACAGAGCTTTTTCAGCCAGCCCTCAGAAATGAGAGGGCGCCCTCTCGGCAGGCAGTAGTGGCTTGCAATTGTGAAGCGCCCTGTGATCATGTGAGTGCCATTTTCAGTCTTCTCTGCCAGCTTCCCCAGACAGTCATTGGGGAAGCTGGCAGGAAGATCGCAAGTCGCTGCCGCCTGCTGAAAGGACTCCCTCTCGACTCTGGCTTTTTCAGCCAGCCCCCAGGGACGAGGGGGAGCACTGTGAAGAAGGGGGGAAAAGGCTTCTTTCGGCTCTTTTCCCCTTCACAGCACAAAGCCCTCTGGAGATCCTGGGAAGGGGCGGGGCTGCGTTTGCACTGCAAAGAGGGAGAAAAAAGGCTGCTTTTGGCTCTTTTCCCCTTCTTCACAGCCCAAAGCCAGCCCCATAGGGCCCAGCAGCTAGGCCGGGCATGCCTCATCAGCAGTGGGAGAAGAAGACAGCAACGAAGGTCAGCTGGAGCGATGGAGTACAGAGCGGCAGGGGGCCAGGAGGGCAGAGATGGGAGGAGGTAGGCGAGTTGGGGGAGTTGAAGCACCCCTGTGGTCATAAGTGCGGACGGGCTGCCAAGCATTTGAATTTTGATCAGGTGACTGGGGGGGCCCTGCAGTGGTTGTAATTTTGGGCACAGGTCATATGTCCATTTTTTCAGTGCCGTTGTAATTCCAAATAGTCGCTGAATGAATGGTTGTTAAGTGAGGACTACCTGTGTTGTTTTATCTGGAGCTAGCAGATGAGCAGACTGAAAGTTTTAAAAATAGAATTAACCTTCCAAAGATTTTTCTCAAGCTCATTTGAAGGATTCAATGTACCTTTAATGTTGCTGGAAATATTAGATACATCTGGTTGTATGGAATCTATGAAGTTTCTGGGCCAGATGGATTTCCTATAAAATAGTGTAAAAATATAAATATATTGTTAAAGTTATGTAATAAGTCTATTGAAAGAGAGTACTTCCCTTATCTCATTATGGGGTCAATATCACAGTTATTCTGAAACCAGGAAAGGTCCCTACAAATTGTGTGAGTTATTATCCTGATATTGTTAAAAGTAGATGCAAGTATGCTGACTGCAACTTTACCATGTAGATTGCACAAACTGCTACCATTTATCCTGCACAATCTGATTTCATGAAAAGACTTCAGATTTCTAATAGCATTAGATTACCGATGGAAATTTATCAATTCAGTTTCAGAAAGTTGAAATTGCCTTTAATTTTTATTTCTTGAATCAAAATGTATTACTTTAGCCCTTCTGCTCAAGTTATTAGAAATAGGATTATTTCCACACTACTTAAGATGTATTGTGGAACCTGCCTTTAACTTGGCTCTGGAGCCTTTGTCATGTTATCTTAGTCTAGTACTGATCATGCTATACAGGTGGCTGCAGCTGACCAAAAATTGTTTTTGTATGCAAATAATATTTGGGGCCTTATTAATGATTATTAAAGCTCTTAATTTTGTGGAAGTTATACAAAATATGATCAATTTTCTGGATATATAATATAAAAAAATAGAATATATTGCTAATCGGTAGTAAAGTTTCTATGGAAATTTGTAAATAGAGTTTTGTTTATTGTTTAGATTTTCTTATTCATAGACATATCTTTGCTAATAGAAGAGAGTACTTTATTATTTATTTATTTATTTATTTATTTATTTATTTATTTATTGCCTTTGAGTCAGTCTTGACTCCTGGTAACTATCCTGGACAAGAACTTGCAGTTTTCTTGGCAAGGTTTATCGGAAATGGTTTTCCCTTGCCTGCTTCCCAGGGCTGAGAGAGAGGGACTGGCCCAGGATCACCCAGCTGGCTTCATGCCTAAGGCGGGACTAGAACTCCGGGTCTCCCTGTTTCTAGTCTGGTACCTTAGCCACTACATCAAACTGGCTCTCTTTTAAATTGTATAGCACAGAAAAAGAATGATAATAATAGAAGACTGAAAATACCCATGAGTTTACACAAAATAATACATGTGAAAATGAATATAATTTCACAATTAGTATATATTTAAAGAGGAGTGTCTATGTTAATTTCACTAATATACTTTAAACAAACGGACAAGTAAATGTTAACATTTTATGGAACAGTCAGATTCCAAGATCCGTTCTCTTTCTCTGTCTCCAGTGACTCCCATATGAATGTGGGGAGTTTAATTTTCAGACTTCCAGCTATGCCACTGGCTATACATATTGATTTCTGTTTTGTTTTGTTCTGTTCTGGGTTTTGGACAGAAAATTAGATTAAATATATACCACTGTGGAAACAACTTAGACAGAAATCCCGGCAAGTACTTTTTTCTAATTATAGTCAGGATTTAGTTGTATTCACAGTATTGAAGACCACTAGACATACTTGCTAGGAAAGAAACTGAAGCTGGTTTCTTGTTCTCTTGAGAAGTTTCTTGTTTCTCTTAGGAATAATTCCTATTTTAAAATGGCAGTTAAAATTTGGGCTGAAAATAGGGTTAACCCCGTAGATCAACTTTTTGTTCTTTGTGCCTTTGACATTTTTGAGAGATTACAAAAGGAACATAGCCTGCCTAAAACTGCTTGATGACAGTAAATTAAAACATATCTTATATTCACATTTCGTCCTGACACATTGGTGGCCTTGGAAACTCCTATGATTTTAATTACAGTGGTACCTCTACTTACGAACGCCCCTGCTTACGAAATTTTCAAGATACGATCAGCTCCGGCCCCAAAAATTTACTTCTACTTACAAACTCGCCTTGACTTACGAGCCATTTTCCACCTGTGCCACGTGGTCCACGGCCATTTTCCTGCCCATTCCACGTGGTCCGCGGCCATTTTCTGCCCATGCCACGTGGTCCGTGGCCATTTTTCCGCCTGTTCCATGTGGTCCGCGGCCATTTTTCTGCCCGTTCCACATGGTCTGCGGCCATTTTCCGCCCGTTCCACGTGGTCCGTGGCCATTTTTTCTGCCCTCCATGTGGTCAGCGGCCGTTTTTCCGCCCCTGATGCATTGTCTCCGGACGCCGGAACGGATTAATGGTAATTACATTGAACCTTATGGGAAAATTTACTTCGACTTGCGACCAACTCGACTTGCGATCAGAGTCACGGAACGGATTAAGTTCGTAAGTAGAGGTACCACTGTACATTAGATAATCCTCCCCCACCCCCCAAGGCTAAACCAACTTTTCAGTTTTACCAACAATTGAAGAATTTTACAGAGAAATATCAGTAATTTTCAAGAAATTTGGAATGAGGAATTGGAGTATCCTAATCTACCAATTTGATGGCTTCAGGTTTTTTAAAAGTGTTAAATATTTTCCTTAGGTTTTTAGATGAATAACTCATCAAAATATTTTTGATATCTATTGGACTCCTCAGGGACTGCTTTTAAAAGGCTAATTATATATCTTTCTATCCTAGTGATGTCATAAATGTGAAGGTATAGTAACACATGTTTTGGCCATTGGCTGGAGATTGTCAATATGGTCAATAGAATTTTGGTAAGGGAAATTGTATTTATAGATGTTAATGTGCTGTTAAATTACATCCCCAATATTTGGAATGGGTCTATTTATGAAGAACTTTGCATATATTATGCTTGAATTGTTGTGAAAAAGATTGTTATGTTCTTAGAAAGACACTTGTACACCAGATTATAAAGAGCTATGCTGTGAGCCATTGAATTGGCTCTTTATCAGCACAGTGGAAGGAACAAACTATATGATTCTGTGTGGTCAAGGTTTAATTTAAAATTTAAGAAGGTGTAAATAGAGGAAACAAATGTTATATTTCATTTATTACTTCCCCCACTTTTTCCCTCTTTTTTGTACAGTACTTTTATACTTTGTTTTCTTTCGTTGCATTGAAGCAATAAAAACAAAGTTAAAACAGATGGGGGGGGGGAAGGCTCCTGCTGAAGGTACTTACCAAGGTATATTGATCTTATTTCTAGGATGAATGTGGGAGGAGTTTGCAAACATCAAATTAAATTTGACCATGAGCTAAAATTGATTCAGGATGCAGTTGAGAGCTTTCCCGTGGGCTTTCAGAATTGAACAAATCTCCAGTAATTCATTCCCATATTTGAAAATATAAAACCCAGCTCCTCCTGAAGTTTCCTTTCTTAGGCAAAGCATGCATGTCTTTATTCAAGCAGATAAAGTATTCATTTGTTAACAGTTGCTTTTTCTTTATTTTTTCCTTTTGTTTCTTTTATATAGGACAAAATCAAAACATGTTGTCTACAATAAATATTTGTCTAGAACTTGATGGAAATTCTTCCATGAAGTCAACAATTTTGTCAGAGAAATTGTCATCATTACCAAAGAAAATACTTGATTTTAGTCGTCCTGAAATACAGGAAGCCCTGCTTACGCTTTTGGGAAATGAAAATTTGTTTCAATCAAATGTACAGTTGACTCAAGGTTACTTCTTAGGTATGAAATGTCACAGTGCTATTATTGTCTGATATGGAGCATTTGCTTTGAAGCCTGAATAGAAGTTTACCCATTGCTGCTTTGATCATTTATTGATTGATCTGATTTATATGGCCGCCTTTCTCACCACAAACCATTCTGGTAGCTAAAACTATAAACACAATACAAAATATCAGAAAAAACAATAGCATATTAAACCTATAATGTCATCTTTAAAGTAGTGCCTTTACAATAAACAAAAAACCTGGCTTTTCTGCAAAAGGCTTTCTGAGGGGCTCTTCTAGAAAACAAAGATTCTGATAAAATCCTGGTTCATTGCTTCTTCTGCATGTGCTGTACATGGAGGTGCCCTTGGAAATTGGGAAACTTCAATTGTTGCAAAATGTGGCAGCCCATACGTTGGTGGATGAAAGCTGCTAACACCAATACTTCAGGCTCTGCCTTATTACTGATTTTTCCTTGGTACAATTTGGAACATCCAGAAGCTTCAATTGGTCCAGAATGCACCACTGCAGGCAATTATGGATGTGTTTCAAAATACTCATGTTACACCTTTGCTCTGTGAATTGCACAGGCTCCCAGTTTGCTTCCAGGTGTAATTCAAGGTCTTGGTTGTCACCTATAAAACTCTACATGGCCTTTCTCCTATTGTTTCAACCCATTCTTTGGGGTCAGGCAGGAGGGACATTTTCTGGGCCCCGTCAATTAGGGATTGTTGTCTAGTGGGACCCAGGAAGCCTGCCTTCTCCATAGCTGCTCTTCTCCTCTGGCACCGCCCAAGGTTCAGCTGGTCCCAACCATGCTCATCTTTTGGAAAGCCTCAAAGACCTAGCTGTTTAGGCAGCCATTTAGCTGCCTAAAACTTTTGCACAGTACTGTATACTGTTTGATTTTAGATATTTTTTATTAGAACATGCATTTTTGTAAAGTTTTTCTTGGTTTTGCTCTTGACTTTTCCTTTGTTAAGCAAAGTTATACACATAAACAATTAACATATTTTTATCCTTATGAATCTCTTTCAGATTTGCCCCTTTTTTCAGGTTTGTCCTTTATTTTTTCCAAGAAAATATGGTCACTGTAGAGATAGGCAGCCATATAAAAATGGAATATATATAAACTGATATAGCTAAAGTAGAGGTTACTTGCCTACTGCCCTGTATCTGTGAGGGGATCTTCTGGGTGGCTCCTCTTCCTCACGTTAAGGGGAGATGAACCCAGAAGCAGGCCTTGTTCTATAGTTGCCCCTTCCCTGTAGAATGCGTGGGCCCTGGAAATCCTTAAAGCCTCCGTGCACCTTTCATTTGGCCGAGCAACTAAAACCTTGTAAGAGAGCATTTGGGATTAAGAGCATTGCATGGGATTCGCTTTTAATCCTGATTTAGGTGATGCTAGCTTTGAGCTGTTGTTGTTTTTAATGCTATTGTTATTGCTTTGACCTAGCCCCACTCTCCCAAAAACAAAGTAGCAAATAAACATAATGTTAGAAATATATCATTCCTACGAGCGACAAGTTGAAACAAAGGTGGATATTGCTGAGGAAACATCCAATTAGATTAGATTAGATGGATTAGATTAGATTAGATTAGATCCAGAGTACAAGGCAAGAAGCTGGCTTCAGCACATCCATTTTTTAAAACTTTTCTCTAAAATGAACTCATCTGGGAGATACAGATATAAATATGTAGCAGTTAAAGGGGCTAACATGCTTACATGTAGATTTTAAAATAAATGTTAAGAGACATTCATTCACAGTTTTAAAAATTTGATTTAAGGTTTTCATTTAAGGAAAAGACCGTTTTTATCACCCAGCCTTTCTCACTGATGGTATTTACCTTCCATGCTTACATCTGCTCACTGCTTTAATGTGCAGGAGAATTCACTGCTGTGTCTGAAACTGTATTTAGTTGAGAAGGACTTTTTCCAACCTCAGTTGTTTATAATCAGATGTGATTCTTTTTGCTCCACAACCACAGAGTTGTGTTTCCTTTTATTGGTGTTGGTAAAAAATGGTAACTTTAATAATTTGCATGTAATATATGTTATTGAAATACAATTTTTTCCCTCACGCTATTTTGAGAAATACAGTGATATTATAGCAATTTCTTTATAAAAACATAATATTCTGACTTTTTCAGATTTTGAAATCTTAATGGATACAAACCGAAATATAGCATTGACACAGGCGGAAGCAGATCAGCTGGCAGATGATTCCAACCTCAGAAGGTACTTTTATCTGAGTTTTTTGCTTATTTATTTATTTTACTTAGTTTGTTATTTGGTAGGCTGAATTACTAGGCACAACTGTTTAGCTTTCATAATCTGCAAAGAAATAAAGACTTCATTTATTTGGCTATGCAGCGATCCAGATTTGAAGGGCAATCGTGGCTGGGAGGGCCTTTGCACAGCTTCGTGTTGTGCACCAGTTGCGCCCATTCCTAGATCAGCGGGACCTACTCACTGTCACTCATGCCCTGGTCACCTCCCGTTTGGATTTCTGTAATGTGCTCTACATGGGGCTGCCCTTGAAGAGTATCCGGAAGCTTCAGCTAGTGCAAAATGCAGCAGTGCAGGCCATTATGTGTGATACATATTACACTTCTGTTCCACGAGCTGCACTGGTTGCCAGTTTGCTTCCTTCATGGCATGGGGCCGGATTATCTGAGGGACCGCCTCTCCCTGATTGCATCTGCCCATCCTATCAGGTCTGGCAGAGAAGGCATGCTATAGATCCCGTCTGCCAGGGAATTACATTTGGCAGGTCCCAGGAGGCGGGCCTTCTGTGCCATGGCGCCCACCTTGTGGAATCTCCTCCCCCCGGAAGTGAGATTAGCTCCATCCCTCTCAACATTGTGCAAGTCCCTCGAGACCTGGCTATGTGATCAGGCCTGGGGGTCCCAGGGGACTGGGGAGATTTTGTGTTGGCTCCCTTATTAATATTATCCCCTCCTGTTTTGTGTGGTTTTATAGTTTTTTACTTGTAATTGTTTTTCAGGTAT